>NC_053441.1:28499572-28597240 GCF_007990345.1 Gossypium hirsutum
AAACAAGTTCTGAAGTAACTATATTATTTACAGGTTCAGGATTAGCCATCACACCTGTAGGTTCTAAAATGACCCCACTGTCTGTACATTCTCAAGAGATTATATTGTCTTCAGATTTAGGAAAAATTGCTTTAGATGAACTGCCATTCATAGTTGAAATAGATGAAAAAATAGTTGGAGAGAAAACAATAGGAACAATAGACTTCTAATATGTCTGAGAATGAGAGACTTGAGAGCTGTTGAGTAGTCTAGAGGCAAAATGAAACTTATGCTCATAAAAAAGGTGTCGTAAGATGAAAATCTTACCTGATTCATCAAGACATTTATATCCTTTATGATAATTGTTGTAGCCAAAGAATGTACAGGCATTGGATCAAAATTGAATTTTGTGAGTGTTGTAGGGCCGCAAATTAGGATAGCAGCAACACCCAAAGACCCTGAGATGTGAGTAAGCTGGTTTGACTTGATGAAGCAATTCATGAGGATACCTCCCTTGCAAAACTAATATAGGAAGCCTGTTGATCAGATATACTGCACTTAAAAAAGCATGTGCCCATAAGTATATAGGTAAAGATTACTGTGCAAGTAAAGTTAAACCAGTGTTAACAATATGCCTATGTTTTCTCTCGGCAATGCCATTTTGCTCTGAAGTGTGGCTGCTTTATTCCTTAGTAAGTAGATTCATGTATACCTACTATAAGCATCAATAAAGGAGATGTAATACAAGCAACCTTTAGAAATCACATGAGTTGGATCCCATAAATCTGATACAATCAACTTAAAAGGAAATGTCTTTACACAGTAGAATATACACCAAGAGACTTAGACGTTGGTATAAAAATGTTACAAGTACAAAGAAATTCATGAAGAACTTTATTAGATGGATGCCTCCAACTGTTATGCCTCAAATTAACAACTATTTTGGATGCTAGACGAGCATGACTAAGAGAACTATTACTTCTAAAACCTTTGTTAGAATAAGTAGCAACAGACACTTGTTGAGATGAGGAAGTGAACCTATGTAAACGTTTATGAATGTGGTCCACTAGCAAAACTTTCTGTCTATAAATCTTTCACAAAACAGTAAAAAAGGGTGAAACTCAAAAAACACTTGATTATCTTTGGAAAACTGTGTAATAGACAATAAATTCTTGCAAACATGAGGAACATGAAGAACATTTTTAAGATGCAAGATTCTATTACCAGAAAGAATCAATGAGGACCTACATGTGCAACTGGTACAGAACTACCATAACCAACTGAATTGTACTTGAATATTTAGTGGCTTTATGAAGAGCGGAAATGTTATTAGTCATATGATTAGTTGCTTTTGAGTTTGGATACCAGACTTGGCCACTAGTACCATCAGTTGACAAATGACACTCTCACTAAGAAAGGCCTGAACGGTTGTTGGCCTGAGACTTGCCATAATGATGCCAATTGTGATGAAAAGTATTTGATTAAGTCAAAGGAAAAGATAAATTTCCTTGCATTTTTTTTAGCACAACAGTTTCCTTTTCCTTGATCACCAAAGTAATAGAAATTGACTTACAGTTGGCCATCTTGATCCAAATTAAAAACCCTAGTAAAATTTTCATCAAACCAATAGTAACATTTTTGTACTATATGGCCAATCTTGCCACATAGTTGACACTGAGGTCGACTATGTGAAAAATGACCCCCTCTACTCCTGCTTCGATTGGTGATTCTGCCTCCTCGATACTGAGTTTTGTACCCTTGATTGTAACTCTTGTTAGAATCACTGGCTGAATCTATATTCTTGATCTATCTTGCATGACCAATTTTCTGTTGAACCAAGTTTGCTTGCATAAGAATAGAGGCCACAAATTCAAGTTTTCTCGATTCATAATCGGTGAGCATTTCAGCAAGAAAGTCAAGAGGAATTGAGGTGGCTAAAGCAACTACTCTAATAGATTCATGTTTAATGGGAATACATGCAAGAATGATGTTTTCTTATTCTTGATCAGATACAAGGCTTCCTGTTGCAGAAAAAATATCGCACATATTCTTTATCTTGAGCAGATACTCTTTTATGGTTAATTTCCTTAGTTTTATGAGAATACAACTCTAACAACCCATTTTTCAGTGGTGTCGAATATAGTGGTTCGAGACCACCAAATCCAGCGAGTAAGCTCGTAAATTTTATTATTTAATATTTACGAGTCAAATATGATTTTAAAAATATTTTTAAATTAATAATTTATATCTTATAACGAATTATTACATTCGAGTGATAAAACCCTAGTTCAAGTAGTTTTGGAAAATGAGGTATCAGGACCTCATTTCTATAAATCGAGTCGTAAATATTTTTATAAATATTTATGGAGTGTCAATACGGTGGTATTAAAGTTTCGTTAAAAAATTTTAACGTTTCGTTGAAAATTTTTAACATTTCGATAGTTAAAATTAAAAAGGACTGAATTGAAAAAGGTGTAAAACTTGCTAATTATAATATTTAAGAGATTAAATGGCTTGATTAATAAAAGAGGAAGGACTTAAGAAGAAATATACCTAAACTAAAATGTTGGGGCGGCATAAGCATGGAAAATAATAAAATAAAAGGATTTAATGACAAAATGGTAAATTGTTTGAAATTAAAACAAACAAATTGAATTTTAATGTTTCTGTGCAATTCATCTTCTATCTTCTGCTTAAACTAACATGGAGGGAGAGCTTTAAGTTGGTTTTCATATTTTTGCTGCAGGTAAGTTCAATTTAGCCTCATTTTCAATAATTTTTATGTTTTTAAGATCGTTACAACTAGGTCTAGTTAATCCATACCTTCGATTTTGAAACTGTTAAAGATTTTGAATGTTTCCATTGATGAATCTATATGATTTTAGATGTTAAATGATGAACTTGAGATATTTGTTGATATTTAAAAGTATTTTGTTAAGTAATTTTGATGAATTTCTTGATTAGGGACTAAATTGTTGAAATAGTAAAAACACAAGAGTTTATTGTGAAATTATTGAAAAATGGACTGTATTAAATTCCATGAACATTTGGATAGCTTGGATTTGTATTAAAAATGGTTAATTTGCATGTTTTGAGTTCAGGGACTATATTGAATAAAAGTTAAACTTTAAGGGAAATTTTATAAAAATGTCAAAATGACTAAATTGCATGAAGTGAATGGTTTTATTGTCTAAATTAATATATTGAATGAAATTATTAATTTATATCGAGATCGAGTGGAAAATCGAGAAAAATATAAAATTACCAAAATGCCCACGAACTTTAGTATTGCTGCAATTTAGCCAGGTAAGTTCGTGTAATTAAATTGTATATTTATATGTTTGAATTGAATGTTATGTGTGTGAATTGTGTAATGGTCATGTATGAAAGTCAATTACATATCCGATAATATTCGACAAATATTAAGTTCCGTATGAATAAATGAAATTCGATGGATACAGGGTTCTCGAATTGGTTGTGGCCCTACATGTGTTGTAGATAAACCACAGCTCAAAAGAGCGTCCCATTATTATCTCTCATGAGCATCCTGATATTTGGCTCTCACGAGCTTCCCATTAAATGGTTATTGCGAGCTTCCTAATTAATGGCTCTCTTTTAAGCTTCCTGTTTATTGCTCTTCGGAGCTTCCCGATAAATGGCTCTTATGAGCTTCTCGTTAATGGCTCTCCAGAGCTTCCTGATATTGGCTCACTTGAACTTCCCGTTAATTGCTCTACGAAACTTCTCATTACATGGCTCACATGAGTTTCCCGTTATATGGCTTGAAAGAGCTTCCTGATTACATGCTCATATGGCATACCTGTATATGAATTGACGGTTTACAGAATTGTACACTTCATGTATACTACCTGTGTATCCATCGAATAATGAATGATTTAACGGGCAAAGTTCTGGTATGAGATTATCTGAATTCAAGACGAATTATTACGGAAATAAATTTGAAACATATGGATACGATTTGTACATGTTATATGGACACGTAATGTGGAAAATATATGTATATATAAATTTGATAATTATTGAGCTTATACATGTTTCTTGATATTTATACGAAATACATGGAAATGATGGTATATGATATACTGATATAATGAAATGAATGATATATGTTTATGAAGAAACAGTAAGAGAATGATATGTATCATGACATGTACATATATGAATATTTTTTATATAACAATACAAGGAAATTATGTAAGTTGAGACGAGTAATAAACTCATGTGTGACATGTCGAGAAAATAAATTTATCAATGTTGAATTTATATGAAATATGTGCAAGTACGCTAACCAGTGTTGTTGTTGATGCTTAGGCAAGTGCCAAGCTATTGGTTGAATGGTAATATGTTATTTATATGATGCACTGAAATGGTAAGAACTCAAGAGAAAATATGCTAGTGCTCATGAAAGAGTGTTTAAGTTTTGCAATTTCTTATGAAATGACTTATCATGTGATTAATTTGAAAAAGACTATGTTTAAATGCACTAGGTTGTGGCTATAGTTGAATGATATGTTTATGATTGGTGTGTTATGCATATGAAATGAGTGTGGAAAATAAAAAAATACAAATGAAAATAAAGAAATTTGGAAGAGTTAAAGTTGTTTAAAATTCTACTATGCTGGGAATAATATGTATAAGTGATGTTGTGGATTTATTCACCTTATGAGTTATTGAATATAACTTCACGAGTATTGCGGTGTCAATATTGGATTATTCTTTATATGTATAAATTTCATATTTGAAATGAATTGATATGATTAAAATTTATACGAGCTTACTAAGCATTCATTGCTTACATAGTTGTTTAATTTTACTTTCTAGATTATTGAAAGATTGATCGGGTTGGAAGCTTGTCGAAGATATATCACACTATCCATTGGTTCTATCGATACTTTCGGATATTTTGATTTTGGTTATAATGGCATGTATAGGTATTCTGGTTAATGTTGGCTTATATGTGTTTTGTTAAAATTAGTTACTTATTTGGCTAATGTTTAGGCACATTTGGGTTTGGTGCATATTTGCCTTATATAATTGATGTGTGATTTGGTTTATGATTGTATGGTAAAAGATAAAATGTTAGCTAAAAGTGCATTTATATACATGTATTTTGGGATGTAATGAATTGATTAGGAATCGGTACCTTAATATATAAAGTATAAATATATTTAAATATATTAATATTTAAAATACATTTTGACACCAGGTGGTATGATTTGGTAGGTAAGTGACTTGGTTTGAAATCATGCAAATTATATTGGTAAACTTTGGGTACAATTATGCATACACGTTAGTTATGCATATGAATATATTGAATACATGAACACACATGTTATAATCTGTCATCTGAGGTGCACAAAGGAATATTGGTTGTATGTTAAGATATTATATATTTAAGGTTTGATTTTTACTTGTTTTGGATGCCATAATATGGCTTGTTTGTATGTATGATGATAACTATAGGTACAAAGGTACATGCCTTGTTGGGTGAGAAAAATGACTTATAAAATAGCCTATTTCCGTCCACATGGGAAGAAACACGGGCGTGTGTCTCAGCCATGTGTGACACACGGCCAGGTGACACGGCTGTGTTCCTCTGTGTTTTTTAAAAAGTACAAGTCAGTATATTCACACGGCCTGACACACAGGCATGTGGTTTGGCCGTGTGACCCAAGTCAGAGAGCTCATAATTTTAGACACGGGCTAAGACATGGTTGTGTGTCCCTATTTTGAATGCCCACACAGCCTGATACATGGGTGTGTCTCTTGACCATGTGAGACACACGGCCTAGCCACACGGGTGTGTGTCCCCTACTCCTTTAAAAAATGATATTTTTTAAAAAATTCTCTGAGTTTCCGATATAGTCCCGATTTATTTCTAATACCTAATTTAGGCTTCGAGGGCTCGTGTAAGAGATAATATGTATGAGTTTAATTGGTTTTTGACATGAATGATATATGATATGAAATGTTTGAAATTTCTGTCTATTTGTTCTATAAACTCTGGTAATGCTCCGTAACCATGTTCCGGCAACAGATTCGAATTAGGGTTATTACAACAACATGTGCCTAAGACTTGAAATCCTCATACTAAATCGAGTGACAAATATTTTCTTAATAATAAACTATATCTCAAAACTTGTACTAGCACTCGTTAAATAGACTAGTATATCATCACAAATAGTGGAGAGTAGCCAGAATGCTAATAGTTTATCCTGCTGTTTATGCAACAAAAATCAGGATTGTCCACTACCTGTCATCATCATCTACTAAAAATTGAAGAACGTTGATAATTTCTAAACATAATCTTGAACACCATGACCTTCAAGAATGAGCATGATTTGATACTTCAGAAGAAAATTATTCTCATTTAGCTTAATAGTTTCATGTTTTAGAAACTGTTGTATCCTTCTACATACAACAGCCATTGGTTCTGCCACATTTGAGGAAGATTGATGTTAACATCCTCTATTTCCAAAGATGACTTTAAGCGCCATAAAACTCTAACACAAAAATTAATTTTCCTTAAACCAGAAACACTCTTCACACACACAAGAAAAAAATTAGCTCTGATACCATGTTTGGATATGCAAAGAACACTAAAAGAAGAAAAGATCTACTCATTTTATATTTTGAGCTCACTTGATCTTAATAGGATCAATCATATGAATATATACAAGAGGAGAGTGAATGAATCAATCAAGAACTTCTGCTAATAATAAATCTCAATAAATTCTTGACTAATACTCTAGCTGAAACTTAATAGGTTACAACCATACTTAACTACCTTAATTGTTAATTAACAGAACAGCTAACTAACAGAATTGCTAAGTATGAAGGTGCAAGCCCTTGCTTTTATCAACTTGTTTTCATTCCTTAATAAGGCTTAAAAGTGTGCAAGATAGAAGAAGGGTTGTTGATAATTCGCACCTTGCGAAGCTTGAAAAAGAGTTACAAGATGAGTATAAGGACTTTCAAAAATGAGAGGAATTATTATAGTTTCAGAAAGCTCGTACTCGTTGGGAGAATTTCGATGATAGAAATACCTCGTATTCTTAATCTAGTGTTGGTTAAAAGGAGTCATTGAAGAGTTCGAGCATTTATAGATGTTGATGGTAATTGGGTTATTAATCAAGTTGTTTTAAAATTTTAGTGGTAAGTCTTTTTCGAAACCTGTATATGAAATCCTTGAATGAGTCTAAAAGGTTAAATATATTGGGGTTGGCTTTCCGGTTATTCCAAGATTGGATTTAGAGGAGTTGCACAGGAATAATTCTGATAGTGAAATTTGTGATGCTATGAAAAGTATTGGTGCCTTTAAAGCATCGGGCCCAGATGGTTTCCAAGAAGTGTTCTTTCAGAGGAATTAAGATATTGTTGGGAAGATGTTTGTAGTACGGTGTAGGAGGCGTTTCGGGTTGGGGTGGTGCCGGAAGATATTAACTCCACATTTATTACGCTCATCCCAAAGGTTAAGGTCCTTGAACATATTAGTTAGTTGTGCCTTATTAGCCTATGCAATGTGGTGTATAAAGTTGTTTATAAGGTTATTATTAGTAAGCTAAATTTGGTGTTGTTGTAGTTGGTTTCTCCTAACCATAGTAGCTTTGTTTCGGGTCATCAGATTACTGATAATATCGTGGTTGCTCAAGAGATGTAACACTTTATGCAAATAAACAAGGGTAAGTTAGAGGTCATGAAATAGAAAATTGATTTGGAAAAAGTGAATGATAAGATGAACTGGGATTTTATACAAGATATTTTGATTTGGAAGTTCTTTCATCTCATTGATCATGAGTTGTATTACCTCTAGTTCTTTCTGCGTTCTATGGAATAAGGAAGTGACTAATTCTTTTTGGTCGTCTAGGGGTTTGCGACAAATGGACCCCTTCTCCCCGTATTTGTTTGTTCTAAGCATGGAGAGTCTTTCTCGCATATTCTAAGATAAGATGAGTAAGGCTCGTTTGAAGCCAATTCGGTCAAGTCGAGGAAGGCCATGTATTTCACATATCTTTTTTGTAGATGATTTGATATTGTTTTCTTCAAGTGAGGACCAATAAATATAGGTTATTCATGAATGCTTGAAGGAGTTTAATGAATAGTTTAGTCAGTCTATTAGTCTTGTTAAATCCAAGTTGTATGTTTCCCCTAACTTGTTTCGGGAGTCTGCAAGAAAGGTAAGTCGTGGGGCGAGGATTGGTTAACTAGTAATCTGGTAAAATACTTAGGTGTGCCTTTGCTTCATGGTAAGGTCACAAAAAAGTCCTATTGGTATTTGTGGAGAAAAAGCAAGCTAAGCTTGCCAATTGGAAGGTTAATTGATTATCAATAGTTGGGAGGGAGGTGCTTATTAAATTTGTTCTTGCTACCTCGCCTACTTACACAATGCAAACATCTTTGGTACTAGCTGGTGTGTGCGATTAGCTGGAGAAAATATTGAGGAGATTCTTATGAGGTGGAATGTGCATCTTGTGGATTGAGAGACCCTTTACGGGTGGCTTGGGAATGAAATCTAGGTGCCATTGGAATTTGGTTCTCCTTGCTAAGTTAGGGTGGCAGTTTTTACATGAAGCAAATAAGTTGTGGGTTCAGGTCCTATGCTCAAAATATGTTAATGAAGTTGAGTTTATGGCATTACCTAAGCGAAGTAACTACTCATTTATGTGGAAAAGCTTGTTAGCTTGGTATGAGTTTTTATCCAATAGTCTAATTTAGAAAGTCAATAATGGATGCCAAACACAGTTTTGGTGGGATAGATGAACTCTGACTAGTCATTTAGTTGAACATTGTGTTGCGGGTTGTCCCCGATAATTTAGCTCAAGTGATTGTTAGAAAGTATTTTGATAATGTTGATTGGTGTTCTCAAGTGTTTTGAGTCAATGCTTCTCGAGAGAGTTGTGGCTATCATCAAAGATAGCCCAGCTAGAGTTTCTTCAGCCTTTGATGATTGACTTATATAAGAGAGGTTTGCCCAAGGTGTTTTTTCCTACGAAAATAGCCTATGCTTTGTCTATGTCTATGAATGTATCCATGTCTTAGGTAGTCGCTGCAATTTGGAAGCTTCCAATGTTGTAAAGGATTAGGACGTTTTTATGGTTAGCTTTGAGAGATAGGATGTTGTCAAATGTAAATCAACAAATAAGGTATTTAACTGACAATGCGAGCTATCCACTTTGCGGTCATGCCTAGGAGAGCACCGACCACATCCTGCGTTTTTATATTTTTGTCATAGAGGTTTGGAGTAAGCTGTTAAGAGCTAATATGGTTGTCATATTCTTCTCATTTTTGATGGATGAATGGTGGTTTTTTTATTTGATTAAGTGTCTGATAGGGATGCGTGTGGAAAAGAATCACAAGTTTGTTCAAGTCGCGAATTTGACTTAGGGCTTTAGGCGAATGAGGAAAGTTAGAGTTTGTCACAATTTGAAACGCAAACTAACCAATCTAGATCTAAGTAAGATAAGGACAACAAATAAAACAAAATAATAGAGATGTTAAGAATAAGGAAATTGAATCGAAGAAAATATAATCGGTTAAAAATTTTTGAGAAATCAAGTACTAAAATCGAATAGAAATAAGAGAAAAGAGAATAATCAAGTTCGGCCAGCCAAGAACAATAAAGAACCAATCAATTGATGATGTTTTGACATGTTCTTGAAGAAGGAAAAGCTGCTGAATTGAAATCTAAACAAGAGAAAGAAAGAAATTAGTAATCGAGTAAAATTGAATGAAAAAGAAACTTGAATTGAAAAGAAGAGAGTGGCGGCTGGAAGAGAGTTCAAGAATGATGAAATTAGGGTTTTTTGAGTCAAAAGAAACCGTTCTTGAACTTTAAGATAGGCCCCAACCAAAGCTAAAATTAAAATCACCAAATAAAATGTTAGAATGATTAACTAAGCCAAAAGCAAATTGTTTTGTGGAATATGAATTCAGCATAAGGAAAGAAAGAAAGAACTCCTATTTTGGATGTTTCTTGATGAGAAAAGATAGGAGAACACCCTTCTTAAATGAAATCAGACTTGGAATTTAATAAAAATAAAGATTAGATTAAAAAAAGAACATAATAGAAAAATAAAGGAAAGAACGAATAAAGATGGAAAAAGATAGAGATGACATGTAGAAGTTCTAAAGAGCCTTGGAATTAAGATGAATCCACAACCCCCTTCAAATTACTTTAATTTTCTCTCCAAGAATCATTGGCAAGAAAAAACTTGAAGATGATTTCCACAATCTCAAAAGATTGTTAAAACTTTTCTAAAAGAAAACTTAAAAGAAATTCTTTAAAAAAAACCTCAAAGAGAGTTTTATTAACTCAAAAGTAAAGCATGAATGAATGAATAAGGGGGAAACACCCTATTCATAGCCTCCCAAACCTTAACTGATCACCTAAATTTAAGGAATGTGATAAGTATTCCAACTAAGCATGGCAACTTATCAACTAACTAACTAATTAACATGAAAAAAATGTCCAAGTGTGGAAATATGAAAGGAAATTTGACCAATAGGTTAATTGGGCTCCTTAGACAGACAAATTAAAAGGTTTACAAATTAGGCCACTTAATTTGGCCTAATTTTCAATTAATTCCTTCAAACTTCATGATAGGTTTGTGGACATCCCAATGGACCGATTTTCAAGAACTTGGACTTGTGATTCGTTTTCTCTAAAAATTGGGTCATTTAAGCTCGTACATGTAACCCATCACACACTGGCTTCAAGATTTGGTTTCTTGGACCAAGAATTCCAATATTTAAAATCTTAATTTTCTTAATTCTTGAAATCACCCAAAATAGCAAATTTGGACCAAGATCAGATTTCTTGACTTTCTTGAAGAAAAAAAAATGATTTTTTTTGTTTCTCCTCGTATGTGCTTCTAAGGCCTTTGTAACAAGGTCTTAGACAGCCCATTCAATCTTTCCTTGGTCTGCTTTGCTTTTAACCTTGTTATTGGACCTTACGTTAAAGAAAGCTCATCACACCAACAGGCCTAAGATTAGGCCTTGAGACTCGCATCAGTGTCGTTCTTTACGACTTGGGAATTGGTATTAGCTATTAGTGTTTTCAATGATGTATTGGTATGCTTGGAAGTGGAGAAATGAAGAGGTGGTTGTGGGTTCGTCTCTGACTTTGCATTTTAAAACTTAGGCTGTGACCAGTTTTTGATAGAGATACATGCCAAATCTAATTTGGGTCGACAGTCATTGCAGACTAGGCATGTTGTTCTTTTAAGTTGTATTAAGCCATCGACTGGCTAGTACAAACTTAATGTTGACAACGGTTGGGATTATAGGAGTGAGAGAGCAGGGAAAGATGTGTGATTCGGGACATTACCGGCACTTAGTTGGTAGGTTTCTCAGCCTTATGTAGGAATTGTGGCATTAGGCTTATTGGGTTATGGGGCATTTACCATGGTATTCGGGTTACTTGAACAGTAGGTATTAGGAGAATCATTTTTTAGTCGAATTCAACCATGTCAGTGGATATGATCTGTAATGGGATGAGCCATTTTCACCCTTATTTTGGGCTTGTTGAATCCATTCAGGCATTGTTAAGAAATGAATGGCTATAAGAGTTAGAGTATGCCCCTTGAGAACGAAATTTTGTGGCTGATTGGTTAGCAAAGAATAGGCTACTTAGAACTGAAAAGTTGTGTGTATTTGATCGACCGCCACGAGATGTCCTCGATGTTAGCTAATGTTGTGGGTGTCGTCTACACCCATATGATTCTTGAGTAATTGTTTAAGATGTTTCCCTCCATTATTGTACCAAAAAAAAGTTTAATTAAGTACTAAAGATTTTATAATTGTCTATATTTGTTTTTAAGAATTTTTAACATGTGTCTTTGTGGTGATTTACTATTCATGTATAAATTTGTACAATGTATTAAATACAAAGCTTTAAGAAGTTATTAGACTATACGGTAGGTGAATGGAAAAAATTATATAACATATATAATTAACACTAAGGTTTGAATTTAGACTTAAAAGGATACAAAATCTTTCAATTTAACCACTAGAAATAGTAAAGTTAAGGTTTAAAAACCATATTATTTTATGTTCAAGTCCTGCAATTTGTTGTTTTTATTGATTTTACATAAAAATATAAAACATAAAAATATATTCGTAATTATATAATTTATTATGTAAAAACAATAATTTTCTTAATCATTTTTAAATTGAGTTAGCGTCCAATTGACTCGTGAAACCAAACAAATAAAAGATTTTAAGTTTAATAATATAGATTTCTTAAATCTGTAGTTTAAGCTATTTAATTTAAATATATAATTATTGAAAGACATAAATGTTTTAATTGTTTATATTTTTTAAAAAAAAAATTGTAAACTTTCTCTAATTAAATTAGTGTTTGATTAATTAGTATCATTTCAATAAAAGAGATATATTTATGAATCAACGAAAGGTTATAATGTACATAGATGAAGAATAATATAAAAGTAAATAATTTTATTGGTAAATTATATTTACGGTCATTAAATTATTAATAAGTTTATGTTTTGATCATTTAATTTAAAAAATAATAAAATGGTTATTGAAATATTAGAAAATTTTTATTGAAGTCACTAAGTTGTTACTGTCTTCTTTGTTCACATCATTTGCACCAATCGAAAGCTTTTCTTCACTTTTATTTCAACAGTTCAACTTTTTTCATGAAACAACTTTGAATGTTTTAAATTTGCGAATCAAAATTCAAGCAATTGTCCTCTCTGATCTTTGACACTGACCATCAGATCGACTTGGATCTAAGATATTTTTTTCTACTTGTCAATAGATACTAATCCACCATATCGATCATCAATTGGAGCTCATTATTTGGATTGTTATATATATATATATATATAAACTTAACAACCTAGTGACTTAAATAAAAATTTTCAAATAGTTCAATGACTTAAATGAATGCTTTCATATAGTTCAGTGACCATTTTATAACTTTTTTGAAGTTAAATGACCAAAACGTAAATTTACTAATAGTTTAATGACATTGAATGTAGTTTTCCCTAATTTTACCAATGAAACCATGGTTGTGTGAGAGTTTAGAATCTTGAATATCCCAATTCAACTCTCACACTAGTTTTGATTAAAAGTAAGAAACTGATTTTTATGTTATTTTTTAAAAAAATAAATTATTTGTATAACTATACTAATAACTTTTGTTTTATAATTTGGCTTATTTTATATTTTCTGTGTTTATATTTAATTAACTTGTGAGATAAACTTATTTAAGAATTTTAATATAGCATAGATGTTAATAGGTTGAAAGTTGAAACCAAAACCAAAAACGATTAAGAAACTAAAGAAAATTATAGGGTGGTATATGCAAAGATGTTGAGTATAAAGGATGCAAATGCAATTTGACCCCTAAAATCGAGGGCTGCCCCAATCAGGACTTGGCAATAGATCGGCTTATTTCCTAACCACAAGTTTAGATACGCCACTGTACACGTTTCGTCTTCTCGGCCACTATAATGCCACGTCACGTCAATTGGGTCCCACATCATCACCCAAAATTCTTCTTTTTTTTTCTTCTAATTTCAGTTTCTCACTCTGTCTCTGTTTCTTTAATGTTTATACTTAAAACTCTTCCATTTGTTTTATCTCTCCTTTCGGAAAAATAATTTTTTGAAAAATATAAAAAAAAGTTAATCTTTGTTGAAAGTTAAAAAAAAAATTCGGTTTTTATTTATTTGGATATGTTTTATTTATTCTCGTTGTAGTTTGTTTTCTATTTAAAATATATATTTTTGGTGGAAATTGGCTATGTGTGGAACAATTTCATCACGTGCATTTGAATTGGGATTCGGAACTGGATTCGTGATTAGCTGCGGCTTCTTTGGAGATGTTTGATTGGAACGACGAAGAGGTAATTAGATCTAACTTTTATTTATTTTTTTCTTTTTAAAATAAAATTTCTTTCTCGTTGCTCTGTATTTTTCTTTAGATTTCTGGGAATTTTGTTAAGAGTAAACTACACTTCTTTAATAATATTTTTTGTACTTGGTATATATTTAATTAAAAATGTTTGTTTATATTTACTGTATGTACTTTGCCATGGATGTTTTCTTTTAAATTTGCAGTACTCGGAAATAAATTTAACTGGATTCTTTTTTTAATAAGGGGAGGGGCGGGGGTGTTCAAAGATGGTACCAAGTAAACCAGTGCTTTGCCGGTTGACTTTTACTACAATAACTGAATGATTGTGTTTAGGTTTTCCCGGGAATTTCTATTTAAGGAAATGTTTGCTATTAAGATTGTGTCAGAATTATCAATTATAGTAACTATAATCAACTCATGCATTTAACTAGTTTTCTTTTATTTTAGTCAAAATAAACTTTCTTGGCCTAGCGGTTAAGCCTTTGTTGGCAAAAGATCAGGGTTCAAACCCTGTTGTTTTCATATTAGCAATAATGTCATGAAAAACTATGGATCTTAGAAATTTTTTGCTTAAAAAGGCAGTCTCTTTTCTTGCTTGAGTTGAAAGCAAAAAGTAGCAGTCTGGGATTTAGGTATAGAGAATTTTCTATGTTTGACATGGGAATGAGGTTGATGTTAGAGATGTGGACAGCAAGGTAAATTTAATTATGTACTGGAGTTGGAGAACCCTAAGGATAACTTTAGTCTCAAATTCTTTTGAAGGATGTTTTGTGGGGTTAACTTAGCGTGGAGCTTTGGTCTTTATCATGTGTTAGATCAGTTCATTATAAAGAGTTTATTGGGGTTCGGATCAATAGGACATGAACTATTTTGCTATTACGTAAACAGTTTATGTTTATGGAGAGTTTATTCTAGCTTCTGTAGCATCTCAAAAGCTGCAATCTAGATGAAGTAAAAGAATGCTGTGATCAAATGCATTCTGATCAGTACTGGTTCTAGGACAATAAGTAGAGGGCCTAAATTTTCATATAGGACACGCAGGAAACATAATATACTTAACAGATGTGGGATAGCACCACTTAACACTTGTCTTGTGGACAATCTGATCTGGAACCTCAGATGGGTTAGGCAGGTACAACAACATAGCAAGTACTGTGTTAAAGCATCCAACCTAAAAGCCAATTGGTAATAGTTTGAGGGGCTCAACTTTAATATAAACAATAGGAAAACCCAATATTTAACTGATGTTGGATAACACCACGTAATGGTTTATAGGAGAAGTTTTCTTTAATAGGTAGAGCTCTCAGCTCCCAAGTACTGAGGGAGCCTGCCGAAACCCTCTAGGGTGGTTGGACACATGTTTATGATTGGGCCTATTGAACCAAGATGGGTAGAAGCTACTTGGGGGATTATTTTAATATTCATATTGCTATTATGTTATATTATAAATGTTAATTGTGTTCTTTTACATAATTTTATGATTTTTGAAGTTTTTTTTAATGATAATAGTATTTTACTTGTTTTCCAAACTCGAAGAATTATGGTTTTATTTGAAAAAAATGATTTTATAGTACCCCATATTATTATAGTTTCAAGTAACGTAGGGGTTTAGCATTGAGTATATAGATTTGGAGAGTTTTGATGCTGAGAACTGAGTATCGAGATTTTTAGAAATTTCATTAAAAAATTACATATTAATTCTCAAGTGTTTTGATGAGAAACTTGTCATACATCATGAGTGGGTGATAGTATGTATATGATGGAGAATTCCTTTTATTCTTAACTGAAATTTCATCTCACCTTAATCATGAATTGCAGGGGAGATTAACTTTCTATTACACTGCCTTGGTTTTTATTGGACTGACATATTAGATTGGCAGACATCCATGGTTCTTTATAGCATATGGTTAAGACTTCTGTAAAAGACTGCTTCTTGTCTTTGCTAGTTGTTAGTTTTTGCAGCCTAAGGTAGACTTTGCTTTTTCTTTTTCTCCTCTTTTGCCTTACATTTGGGAGAGTCACAACTTTGTACGTGCGTAAGTGAGCTAATTATTGTCACTTTCAAAGAAAAATCCTTGAATATACTCCTTTCCTTACCATTTGCAGCTGGGGCTTGTCTAAAACTTGTCTGCAGGTGCATGGGAAGTAGCATTATAAGCTTGGTAACAATGGCTGGTTAACATATGACCTGACCTGTGTTTGCTCTATCAATGAGCAATTGACTTATGATTTGAATGCATTAGCTTGACATCCAAGTGGGACAAAAAGTAGGGTACTTCATTTTTATTTTTGCAACTTTTTACTTTGTATGCTTCTTGAAATTAGTGTTATCTAAGGTTAAATTCTTGGGAAGGATGCTTTGAAATTTGATTTGAAGTAATTATTAAATATTATTTGGTAACATAGGAAAAGCAAAAATTCTTGAGATCAAAGTCATTTTTGGAGCCAAATCTTTGTTTTTTGAAAGGCAACTATTATTAGATAATAAGAATATGACACCTGAGCAACAGACCATAAAGGAATACAAACACCGAACAATAAACCGAGAGGGATAAAATCCCAATGAAAAGTGAGCGATCTATTTAGTACATCCTACCCTCTTACAAACAAGAATAGAGAGATTTTTAAGCATTAGTGGATTTTGAGTGAATCCAGAGGGATAAAATTCCAATGGAACCAAATCATGTTGAAGGAAGACTTAGTGGATTCTAAATGAAGTCTAGACATCTGAGAAAAGGGAGAGAGCGTTAAGAGGCTTTGCAAAGTTACCAAAGTAACTGTCTTGGTTGATGAGAGACTGTGAAGATTATTGTTCATAATTTTCGTTCCAGGAACTTGTAAAGTATCCTTCTGGTATCTTAAGAGTTCTAAATGATTTCCATGTGTTTTTCTGTGGGAATTTATTGTTGTTGTCTCTGATTGATGTTAGAGAGCATGAAAAAGGCATTGATTTAACCAGGCAATCCTATGGAGCTTCAGCTTTGTGCTAGCTTTTCAGTTTCTTTTTCCTTCAATACAAATATTTTGACTGCTTAAATATATAATAATACCTTACTTGATGGTGATATGAGTGGTTATATATTTTCAGCTAAAGAATATAATATGGGATGATTCTGGTGAGACTGACAGCCTTATAGTACCTTACCAAGAGGGAAGTGAAAACTGTTGTAGTAAGAAGGAATGGAGTCAAGCAACTGCAGTCATAAAGCCTAATGAGCAAAAGAAACCTGGAGATGAAGTTGATCTTTGTGAAAGAAAGTTGGGTGGGAGTTCCAATTTCAATACAAAGGGAGGGATTGACACCTCAGGAGTCGGCATTGGTTCGTGGCCAGAGTTATCTTTATCTAATGCAGCAAAAACTGATCAGAATTCCATGGGTAGCGAAGTCTCTAACAGTTTGGTTGAAGTAACTAAATGCAGTTCAGACAATGGTAAGAATATTAGTGTTATTCAGACTAAAGACAATAGCATTTATTTCTTTGTTATTGCTTTATAACCCTAATTATCCACCTTTCTTAACAGCAGAGACAGCTGAACTTGGTAAAGATCCTGAAAATTTTCAAAATCCCAGTGAAGGTAAAGAACAAGGTGATTTAGTTGACTACAGCTGGGCTAACATTGGAAGTTTTGATGATCTTGATCGAATTTTTAGGTAAATACAACTCATACCTTAATTGTAGCTTATGAAAGCATTGTCTTGACAATCTAGTCTGGAAGATTGGTATTTCTGCAGTCAGGCAAGTAGTATGGTTCTCATGTTTCCTTTTGAATTCAGTAAGTAACCACAAGTTGATATCTCAGCGTGGAACTACCAATCTTCATGTCTTCACATAAATGACCTTCTATTTTCATGGAACCCTTTAAAAAGTTTCTACTTTCAGTTGCTCTAAGTTATAGCTATTCCTCATACCTCAAATGTGGGACCAAATAACCTGAAACTCCGGAACTAGTTTGATCACTCAGGTTGTCCAATTTTGTATACTGTTTTTAGCTGTACCCCTTGATTTTTTAACAGTTCTCTGAACTGATATAACAATACTTGGGAGGAGTTCTACAGAGAAAAAGAGAACTCCAATCATAATGTTCTTTTTCTTATTTCTCCTTTTGTCATATATCATGACATCCATCTGATTCAATATTCTGACAAGTGATGATTTTGCAGCAATGATGACCCAATATTTGGCAATGTAAGTTTTGGTAGTGCTTATGAGTTATGGTCCTCATCTAAAGAGGTAACAGACAGCCCAGGGAAATCCTTTCCTACTACCTTGGACTCTCCTAGCATAGGGATTGGAGCATTAAAGAGCACATCTGAGCCTTTGGAACTCAAAAGTGAGTATGAGGAACAAGATAACCAGTTATTTGCCCTTAGCTATGGGAAACCAGGTGGTTCTACATCTCATGGTCTGCACAATGAAGAATTTCCTGGAGATAAAAGAAAATCCGTAATTGAGGGGCAGGTGTGAAATATCAACATGCCATATGATCAATTCTTTGTTATGCTTTCAACATTGTCAGTCAAACCGAAGTAATAATCTATCATTCCGACTTTCACAGATTAATGTGGAAACTGCAGGGAAAAGAAGTGCATCAAAGTCTCATCTCAATGCTGAAAAAGTTGTGACCCTTGATGAATTGGCTAAAAGGGTATTACTATCATACTCTTAATACTTAATCATTCAAATTATCTTTGGTTTGTAGTATTTCTCTTCAAGGTTTATGATAAAATACTGCTTTCCATGGTCCTTGGAATTGCCAGTTTTATGATGTATCATTCCTTGTGCATTTACAGAACTATAGGAGTAAGCTTATTGAACCTTTCTTGTACGATATATAGGGAGGGGAGAGAGGGCCTAGCTTATTTCTGTGCAGAACACTAAGTAAATGGTTTTGTTAATTATAAACAATATAGATGGATCGAATTTATTCATCAGGTGCCTGAAAATTAGTGCGTCTTGCTTGGTATTTTTTGTCCATGGAAGATCTGTAACAGTTTTATCTAATGAAAACCATCTGAACCGGAAGTGCCTCTCCTTGTATATTTATGCTGTTATATTTAACTTTTGACATTGTAACTGTGATTATGTTCCTTCCAGTAAACAAAAATATCTTTCAAGCCCGTGGCAATGTTTTTTGTTTTTTATTCTAGCTTTTGGTAGATGCCGATATAATTCAGAATAGTTAATAGATGGTTAGAATAACTTAATTCAAATTTCTTACTGCTTGAGTTTGGCTCAGCTTGGTCACACCCCTAGGGAGGATGTTATGAATAGGAAATACCTTATTGCATTAATTTACTAGCATAAATTTAGGTGTTGTCTTCAAGATGCCAATGTATTGTTTTTAGATTAATACTTCTCTGTGCAGGCAGGCAAGTTGAATAAGCTATTGAAATTTCAAAAACGAGCTGAAGAAATAGGTGAGACAAAACCGGTACAGGACTTATACGATACCTGGACTCCGTCTGGAAACCCATTGGCTGAATATGAAAATAAGTTGGCTACCTCCATGGTAAAATCTTCTCCAACTTCAGTTGTAAATCAGCAGAAGCAGCTTCGAGAATCTGACTCGCTGCAGTACCAACACATCTCCAATTCATTTGTAGCCCCTTCTACATATGGGAATCTTTTAAACCAATGTCCTGCAATACCTGCTTTATCCAACATCCAGTCTGGTGAATTTTATCAGCAACCCTTACTTTCTTGTTATAATGTTTCCCCTGGTAAGGCGAATCAGGTAAAAAGATCAGTTAAGGTTGCTGCTACACCCTTGAGCATGACACCTCAGGAAAAAATAGAAAAGCTGAGGCGGCGTCAACAAATGCAAGCACTGTTTGCCATTCAGAAACAACAGCAGCAGTTTACCAATCAAGTTCCATGTATCAATCACTCTATCATTCAAAAATCTACTCAAGAAAATCAATTTCCTCACATTGGAGGAGCCGATATTGAAGATCATAGTGTTCCTGCCTCTTTTGACCCAGCCTCGCCTCGAGAGCAAGATGATTCTAACACAGTCTCTGTTGTAATTGATGACTGTTCACTGGAGGAAACAGTACTTTATCAGCTACAAGATATAATCACAAAGGTATGCATAAGTTACTGGTAAAGTTTTTTTCCCCCTTGCTGACTAATAGGGAATTTGACACCAGCAAATCAACTTTTGCAGTTGGATGTGAGAATTAGACTTTGCATAAGAGATAGCTTGTACCGGTTGGCTCAAAACGCAATGCAGAGACATCATGCTAATGGCACTAGCTGTAATAACAAAAGTGGCAGGGATGAAAATAAAGTTGCGAAAGAAGAAAATAAGAATTATAACAGGTTAGTAAACTCTCTGCTATTGCATTTATATTTAACTCAAAAGTGAAACTAAGGCTCTGTTTGGTTTAGAAAATAATTTTCATTTTGTATTTTTTGAAAATTGAAAAACACTTTTAGCAAATAGAAAAAAAATGTTTTCAACAAAATAAAATATGAGAACATGTTTGGAACCCATTTTTCAACAAGTGTCGGGTGTAGTGATGAGGCACATTGTAAAGGGAGAGAATTCAAGTTCGAATTTTGGAGATGATATTGTTGGGCGGGACTGTCATGAAATCTGAAATGATTAATCTATCTGGACTGTAAAATGAGCATGGAGGATACCTTGGTTCTAAAAGAAACATGAGAAATAAAATAAAAATTTTATACATTTATATCGATTTAAACTAGGGTAAGAGTTTTAATATTTTAAAATTATTGAAAAAGAAAAAATTTTGCCTTTATATGGGTTTGAATCAGGGACAAATCATTAATTAAAATTGAAGTTAAAAGACCCTTATTTTCAACTTTTGCAGATCTATAAAGATTATTAGTGAAAACAAAGAAAACAACTTTTCATTTGTTTTCTAATTTTCATATATTTTCATTTTTAAAAATATTTTTAAAATTTTCAATCAAAAATTTTATTTAGTGTTTTTCATTTTCC
The DNA here is from genome assembly GCF_007990345.1 of Gossypium hirsutum. Classification (NCBI taxonomy): domain Eukaryota; kingdom Viridiplantae; phylum Streptophyta; class Magnoliopsida; order Malvales; family Malvaceae; genus Gossypium; species Gossypium hirsutum. The sequence continues at coordinate 28,520,429 of NC_053441.1, forward strand.
AAAAAAACAAAAGTGAAAATGGTCTCTATTTCTTGAAACCAAACACTTCTTTAGTGTCTTTACATTTTCCATTTTCACATATTTTGTTGTTCTTGGAAAGGTTATTCTATGTCTTGAAATTTACACTGGTTCTGCTAAAGTTAAATAGCACTTGATTAACTAAGGTTTCCACCATTGATGGATGTAATTTTTCTGAAAAGATGAAAATTATAAATAAAAAGGCCCCCTGTTTTTTCTCCTCTAGGTTGATGGATTGAGGATCTTGCTCTTCTCCTGCTTTATGACAATTTTCTGATTCATACATTTTAAATAAACATAGTTTCTATAATTAGAATGAATGCTGTCTTCTTGAAAAGGATGAATTCAGACATCTCTCTTACAGCTAAAATTTTGAAGAGCTCAGCACCTCTTTCATGTCCATTTTGCCACTTAAATTATTACTCCAGTTCCACTTTTTCCACTAAATGAGATTCAACGATGGAAGGATAACAGTAGATTCCTTTTGTATGCATGCAATTTTAGTCGAGCATTTTAATATTTTTTTATCTTTTCTATCCCTTTTTACTTGATTGAAGATCAAGCCATAGTTAGTAGCTTATGATTAAATCAGACTTTAGTTGTATTAGTTCCTTATTGAGGGTTTGCTTCAAGACCATAGCCATGATTAATAGCTTAGGTTTGCGATAATTTACACCTTATGAGATAACCTGATCAAAGAGTTCTGCTTATGTGTTCTCATGCTATTCAATATAAATAGATCCATTCTAGCTCATATCGACAACCAATAAGATTTAATATACCTATATGAAACTGTCAAAGAATACTCAATTATGACCATAAATATAGGAAATTCATTTGCAAATGAGAAGAATTTGCAGGGGATACTGAATGTTCTATGCTACATTATTTTGTGGAAGAAACTCAAATTTTGGTTAACTTTTGAATTTGGCCTGTGCTCGAAGCATATAACTTAAGGTGTCATGCTTTGACATGGAGATGGGTGCCTGGCATAGCAATATGTCTGTCTGCACTTTCCTACGATGAAAAAATAGATTAAAAAAGGCCATTGATATTAGTGAAACTATGCATAGTAGAACTTTGTGTATTTCCTGTTGAAACTGAAATCCGCAATATTTATGTCAGTATCGGACACTTAACAAAGAATATGCTATTAGAGTGTTTGACAATTAGAATTCTAGGTCCTACTGAACACAACAATGGAACTCTGTCTAGCAGGATCAATCTACACTGTCCCATTTCATTACAGTATCTTGGGAGGGAACTATTGTCCACATTCAATTACCTTTTTCCCCTGTTACTAGTTAGTGTCTGCTAAGATGTATGTAGTTGGATTTGGGTGCAAGTGTCGAGCATGGATATGTTTAAACTTTTTAAAGATTTCCATGTATTTGGAGGGTCCTTGGAGGATCATATCCTCATTTCCATGTCCCAATATGCGTCAGACACGATTCATTTCAAGGGAAATGAATAGTAGGAGCAACATAGGAAATGACTTCATGTTATCTTCAGCCAGGGTGATATTCTTCGTGTAAGTTAAAGATGTACATGATTGCTCCATTGTGTTTATGGATTATCTGCTTCTCTTCTTAAACTTCATAAGTTTCCATGATCCGGTCACCTCAAATAAACTCAAAACGTAAAAGTGTTAATATGGTTTCATTTGGTGTTAATTATTTGGTATTCTATCGTTTTAAAGACATTCTTCTGAACTTTCTAGGTTCTTTCCCTGGACCAACAGCCTTCTCTGACTTAAAAGGCCCATTTTAAACTCTTATTGCAGCATCTTATGCTTGTTTCATTGAATTGGAAGCCGAAGTCTCATTTTGTTTTCCTTGAATGTATAATGGAACAGGATGTCAGAGGCTGAAACTGAGACCAATCCAATTGACCGTGCTGTTGCTCATTTACTCTTCCATCGGCCTCTGGAGTTGTCTGGAAAGCATACTGGGACACCTGAATCGCCTGCTTCTGTAAAATTCCCATTTGAACACAAATCTGCTGGTTTAATGAGTTTGCCGATGGGTTGCGTATCAGACAATTCACAAGTTAAACAAAACCTTTCGCACCAGGTATCAAAAGTTCCTTCCCCATTGATGGATTCCCAACCAGTGGAGCAATTTAAGAACAGCCCTTGCTTAGATACTTCCAAGAATGCATCGACTTATGGGCCTGCAGACGGTGCACCTGAGGAGGTAGAGGCCTCGCAATGAAATCTAGACTTGTTTTATAAAGGTAATTTCTCCCTCTAATATTTCTATGGGTATAAAATTCATGCTTTGGACTGTTATATGGATTTGCTGGTAATTCGAGAGGTATTTATTTTCTTATCAGCTGAGTTGATCCATTTAATCTTTATCGCAGAGTCATCAGCGTCCTCCTAGTTACACGACCTGGAGCCTTAAAACATTATCGTTTCAAGAATCTGTAGACATCTTTTATCAGCATCTGTACACAAAAACTGCAAAGGTGCTTGTGTTTTGAATTCCATTTTGGTTTTATTTATTGACATACTCCCTGGAGACAACTTGAATATGTGTGTCATGTCATCTAATCTTGAACCTTGCTAGATACGTATATTTATGTTTGAATATGTGTCATGTTACTTCTATTCTTCCTTACTCCCAGTTCGAAGTTCCTACCATCTGAAGCTCATTATAGATTTGATGCATCGTAGACATCTTGTTTGAAGCTATATTTATCTTGCCATGTTATTCGGCCACCACATATTTAATAAATCTTGGAGGATACATATATTTGCCATTTCTATTTTAAGCTTCATACATAGTATTGTGCTTACCTATGCTACATGGGAATCCAATTCAGACTAGTCTTGGCTTGGTACGTAAATGTTTGATTTGACGTTTTCTTCATATACTTTGTATCTGCATCAAAATGTGATACCAGCTACAATGGCAAGGCCAACCATCAAGTACTGCAGTCCTCTTCTTTGGCCCAGGTAAGATGACCTTTTTTGGTTAAATTTGAGGAAAGAAAAACAAATTAATTACTACCACCAAAGTTCTGTATCAATATTTATATAAATATGAACTGCGATTATTACATAGGTAAAATTATAAGTTACTAGTACATCAAAATTTATAAAAAAATATTATGGGTTAAATTTTAAAACTATATATGGATCCTGGTTTTTTTAGCTTAAAGAGTTTAAAGTTTTAGGATTTTTTCCTGAAAAATTAATTAATTTCACCCTTCAAGTGAGCTTTTTAGTCCTTACATTTTTTTAAAAAAGTTATAAAAAGTTTTATATATTGTATTAATTATCACTCATCTTCTCAACCCACCTTACTAATTTAACTTAGCATCTCAAAACGTTCTCTCTTCATTATTCATTATTCATTATTCTTCTTTTAGAAAGTTTATTTATATATATTATAATCCCTTTATAATCATCATTATCAATCAAAACATAAATAGAAATTACAAATAATAATAATAATTAAACTGAAAATATTGACATTGTTCATGAAAACACTATCATCAATGATATTTACGACGATTAACGGGTATGAGATGATAGTAGAAGGGAGAACATTTGTGAATGGAGTGAAAGTTTTGGGGATATTCACAGTGGACAAGCACAGCCAAGGATCAACAAAACAAATGCTTTAATGGATCAAATAAAGTTTTTATTATGTTGTTAACCATAATAGGAAAACTCGGCCTTTTATAATTTTTTTCATATATTTTAAATTTATTTATATTTTTAACACTTTATGATCTTTTTATATTATTTTTTTGCTTTTTTTTAATAATTTTTATGATATTTAGCAATTTTAAAGAAAATATATCTCAATTTTTATGATTTTGCTTTTTGGCATCGAGTTTTGGAGTAAATAAAATTCAATCTTTTCGCTAAGATATTCAATGTTTAAATATCTTTGGCCAATTTTCCTTGGGGCAATTCATCGTTTCTTTTTAAATATCTTTTATTTATTTTCTTATTTTATTCTTTATTTATTGATTCCGTTCATTTACTTTCATGATGCACTCGATCTACTCTCTTCCTAACCAAAATGTCTAAGAGTAGTTAAAAAAAGTGACAATTATAGTGAGAAGCTTCAAATGAAAAGCAAAATGATTTTTACTATTAGATCAAAATAAATGGTTCTAAATTTTAGATTTTGTATTTATTTTACCTTATTAAAATAGTTTGGCATTCAATTTTTTTTTTGTTTTTTTCACTAGGTAATTGAAGTCTTAAAGTGAAAATTTGGATAATTTTTATTTTCAGATTTAATTTCTTTTTTTAGGAAAGAAATTGAATGAAAAGCAAGAGATTAGGGTTATTATACGATTAGTCAATTTGTGTATGTTCTTAATTTTCTTGGTTGAAAAAATCAGTAGTCCATTTTATCTAAAAATTGTGGGATTTTTTCAAACATAAAAATTTAAAACTTACCTTATTTTTCTTGTGATATGCTTGAAATCAACTAAGAAAACAATCCTTAAACTTTTAGAATGAAATGTTTTTCAATTAAGAAAAACAAGTACCTAATACACAAATTGGTTAATCATATATCTATCTTAATCTCTTACTTTTCATTTTAATTTTTTCTTAATTTGAAACCATAATACTTTAATTACACAATAAAAAGAAAAAAAGAAAAAAAAGGGAAAGATTGGTGCTATTGGCTTTATTTCGATAATAGAAGATAAAACAAAATCTAAAGCTTAGAACCGTTTATTTTAATCTAGTGACTAAGATTATTTTAATTCTCATTTTAAAAGTTCTCACTATAATTCCACCTTAAAAAAGAGGAAAATTCAAGAGTTATTTGAACAAATATTAGGATATTTAAATTCAACTTCCTATATAGCTTAAAATCAATTAGGTATCGATAATCTTAAATTCTTTAAATAAAAAAATAAAAAAAAACTAGTTGAATCCAATCTACAAAATCTAAGTCTATAACATAAAATGTGTATGTGAAAGTTTTTTAGATTGAATAATTAAGGTTATGCGTTTGTAATAGATATATTGAATTTTTATTTTAATTATTTATTTGAAGAATTTAGATGCATTATATCCGGATTTTTTTAATGTAAATGTCATACATTTAGTATGTATATATTCAATTTTTCAATACATATTTATCTAAAAATATTTTAAAAAATCATATTTATTTGAAAATGTATCTGTAGCATATAAACAAAAAAGTACATATTCCTCATAACATATCCAAAAATTACTAATCATGGTACATCCCCAAATTGAATGGCTATGGATGACCATGGCCCTCAAGAATTTCAGATGATCAATAGATATTTCACTATGCATCCATCAACATGGGAAGGTGACCCATAAAAGATCTGGAATAACAACAAAAACCTACAAAATGGGATGCCTTTAAGCCAATTTATTCATCCAATCTCCATTATCATAGAAAGGTAACCTATAATAGTTATAAAGAGTGGCCCCTATTCTAATACAACGATCAAAAAGAAAACGAACACATGAAGAAGAAAATAAAAACAAAAAAATGTGATGCCTTTAAAGCCAAATTCAATGACCCAAATCACCACTGCCTCCCTTGAGAGCCACTTCCTTTGTTTTTTGCAAAGAAACCGTTCTTGGGTTTTGGTAGCTCATTAATGTCCATCACTTGTACTGTTCTTTGCCTTTTGGCTTCAAAAATAACATAATCACATTTAGTATGAATCCCAAATGAGGGATTCAAAGATTTAAAGAAATTGTGGAACAAGTGATGAAAAGCAAACCATTTTCAGCTTCTTTATAACTTTCTTGAAGCCTTTTCCTTGCAGAAGCCAGCCTGTCAGAGTCAAATTTGCTTTCCTTTTCTTCTCTCTGTCTCTACAAAATCCTCCAAAACAATAAGTTATTTGGATTCATATGTAAGTTTCGAACATAAGTATATTCAATTTTTCCCTAAGCATTTCATATATTTGTAGGGTTCTTCGAGGACCAAATCCCCATTTCCATTCCGAGTGAATTGGATACAAGAACTTCAGAAAAAATGAAAAGACAAGTAGAATAGCAGAACGGCAACTCGACAAACATGCATGTCAAAGTGCCTTTTGAAAGTATTTTGCTTCTAATAAATTTGGTATCAAACCTCTCTGTCTATCAACAACATAATGATGCAAGTCTATGAAGCATGCACACTTCTATCAATAAGTATCTAAGTATCGAACTCGTGTCTAATGTGGAAACGGTTCAATTTGGCAAAATACTTGTCAAAAACAATCAAAGCATGGTCAAGACCTGTAAATGCAATTACATGCTTTAATTTGGCATGTATTTAATACCTGCACATTTTGTGGAGGAGTTGAGTGAGTATGTCTAATTGGAGGATCTTTTCGATGAGGGATTGACTTTAACTTCCTTTCAGGTTCTGAATTATTCTTGTTTAAACCAAGACTCCCATCTGTCAATTGTCATCCAAAATCGCATTAAAAAGAAGGCTGATTAACCAAAACAATGTTATTCGGAATCGAATATTCGTGCCATATATAAGTACATGTCCAACACAAATATGATCAGACTGTTCCAAGCATTTTCATGTATTTGGTTGATTCTTAAAGATTAATTCTCGTATCTATGCGTTGGACATAAATATCGAACACGAATACTTGAAGAAAAATGAGTAATCGAAGCAAATATCAAATCAAATTCTGTACTCACTATGCGGGTTTGCAGAGTAGACATCATCAGGAACCTATAACAAAGCAGAATCTTAGAAAGACAAGCATAATTTTCAAACAACTTTCACATGAAATGTATACATATATATTATGTATATTATAATTTCTTTCACCTGTTGACCACCATTTTGAGGAAGCTTTTGCTGTGGTGAATCTCTATCTGTTGTTCATACAATATTCATATCACATTTTTAACTCTTGATGAAATGTCAATTCACATTCACCTTTGAAATATTCTCACAAAAACTAAAAATCCATGCTCTCTAAATTTGAGACTGTCGAATATGAGTATGTATTCAATATAAATAAGTTCATCTTCAGAAAATCATATTTTCATACCCATGTGAAAAAATGTGTCTGAAATGGATGCCAGTTCTTCATGTTACAGTTTAGATAATATAATTTTACCCATAAGTGCAGCAGATTCATGTTCTCCTGGCTGATTCACCATTACCCATTTATCTACAATATCTTTCCATTTCCTGAAAAAACAAAGAACCAAATCATATGACCGAATTTACTTGAACTGGTCTTTCAAACTAGACCAAACTTAATAAAACATTCATACATATATGCTATGCTATGGTACTCGAACTCGGCTGTCATTGTTGGATACGAGACATAATCAATTTTTTTAAAGTTCTACATGTTTTAGAGCGTCCTTGGAGGATAATATCTCCGCACCTTGTATCAAACACGAGTGTTGGACACAAATACTTGGCAAAATAAAAAGTTGAAGCTTAAAACCTGACAAGTTGCTTCACTAATCTCCTAACATCATTTGATGAATGCTTTCTGAATTTGTTTACATGTCTCCCAATATCAGTTTCCTGAAGATAGAATCAAAACATGGCAATGGTGATGGTGATGGTGATGGTGATGGTGATGGATCAAACTAAAAAAGGAAACTAAAAAAATGAATGAAAACAAATTCATTCCACTTAATAATTACCTTGAGTGCTTGAAATGTTATATCCATATCCGCCAAGCTTTGAAGCAAATCGACCAAAGAATCTTCAGACTGTATAAAAAGCCATAATTCAAATCAAAATCCATAAATATTAAACCGACAATACAATTGCAAAAAAAAAATGATTCAGAGACCTGATCAGGTACTTCAAGAAGGTCCTTAATTTCAAGGACCCTTTTTTGTTCAACATCAAACACGCCTCCACAAGGGTCCAGATCATCATCTTCATTATCGGATTGAGGCTTAAAAGGTGACCCTTTTCGTCCTTCCCCACCTTTACTTTCATGGAGGTTGCCTTCTTTATTAACTGAATATCCATTTGATCTCTCACCAAAATCACAGGTTTTACATCCATTAACCATGGAAGTAGCATAAAGCCTCTCCACAATCCCATCTCTCCTTTGCTTCAACTCTTCACCGTAATCTAAAGAAGCTGCCAGGATTGCTGTATCAATAAATGTCCACACATCAACACCTGCTGTTTCGAGAACCGATCTGAAATCATCCAAATCCATTACCATCCAATAAAAATAAACTAATGATCCGATTGAAGCTTTAACATAAACAGATCTGATATAAAAACAAAATGACCCAGGGATTGAATTTTGCAAAATTCCAGCTGAAACAAATAATAATAATAATAATAATCTTTGAAGTCAAAGAAGAAATGGGTTTTGGTTATTGTGTTGGCTTAATGAAGAAAGTTTTGAAACTTCTAAGTTTGTTAATGAAATTGGAATATTTGTTTTTTTTTGGGGGGGGTAGAATTATACCCAAAAATGGAGCTTAATTTCTTTTATTTCATCTTGTATATGTTTTAAAAGGGAGATAATATTTTTGGGTTTTTTGGGTTGTGATTGAGAAAGTTGAAATGGATATCTCTGGTATTTCAACACTTTCTGTTCAGTTATTTTTGGATTGTTGTGATTTGGGAGATGAACAAAGCAGAGGGAATGAGAAATCTTCTTTTGAAATGTAACCACACTGGCTTTTGGTTATTGGGCGGACAATATTAGTTTAGTGTATTTTTTAGGGTACAATTAGAAAATAATCCAAAAATATTAAAGTAATTATACATCAGGCAATTAAGTCTCTTTTATAAATTAAAATAATTATACATCACACACTTTCAAAATGAATTACCTTCAAATCCTTACAGTAATTTGGGTTGGGACTCAATTTTGCATCATCATAGTTTTAACTCCAAAATTACTATCTTGTTAAACATTTGCTGTCTTACTTGTCTTTTTTTTTTAATTATGTTTAATTTAATATTTAATTATGACCCGAAAAAAATGAAAATTCATTTATTTATATATTTTCTAGAGTAAATCACATTTTTATTTAAAATGAAAATATTTTCAAATATTCTTCGCTTAATGCAAAAATATTGAAAGATAAGAAAATTGATTTACTTGACTTAAAAAAGCATTCCATTTCCATTTTTAATAAAAAAAAAACCAATGAGATCTCACCCAACCTAGCAATGAATTCACAATTTATATTAATAATTAAAAAAACCTTTAAAACGATTTTAATACTAAATAAATTCAACTAAAAAAATGTTTAAGTAATATGAAAAATGTGAATAAACATACACATATAAAATGTCACGAGCTAAATTTATTTTCGCATATCTAGAGGTGTTCATTAGTTGGACTAAATTGAATCTTGATTTCAAATTTTTATTTAAAGTCTAAATCCATTTTTGAGTTAACTCAACCCACCCAAAAAGTCTATTTTATTATTTAAAAATTAATAAAATATTAAAATTATTTTTATTTTATATATTTTATAATTAAATTTAAATGTTAAAAATATTTTTCAAAATTTAAATTAAATTCGAATCAAGTGGATTCTAATATAAAAAATCTTTGTCCAAACTTAATCTTACTCAAAGCAAACGAACTACTCGATCCTTAGACAATTCTACGCATGCTGACCCATATTAATGTATCCCAACACATACATGACTATGCATAAACACCATATACTAGAACATCACGGAACCTAATCCTCTATACATAAACATCATATATATTTCAAGGTATATATCTACAAAATTTAATACATGTATAATATCACCATGAGACAAATTAGAAAAAAAAAACCAAATTTTTAACTCCACATATACATGCATAACAGTGAAGCTATTCATAATTATATGCATTTATATTACCAAACATGCATTCATACGCATTCACACAAACAATTTTATACATTCATATTATATTTATATGCATGTAGAAATCACGTATTTAAAATATAGAACTGTATTTAAAATTACCATACAATAGAAGCCCATGTGTTGGCCTGACGGTCAAGGGGTTCACCGCCTCAGGTGTGGTCTGAGTTCAAGTCGCGCTAGTTGCTTTTACTGTTAGGGTTTCATTATAATAGTAATAATAATAATAATATAGGTATATACAAATGATAAAGGTAATAAAGTGTGCATAATGTTGATTAAGTTTTAGCTCGACTGGCATGGGTATTATTGCCAATGCAGGAGGACATGGGTTTAAGTGTGCAGAAGTGCATTATCTTCCTATTTATAAGTTGCAGGTGCGCTATGGGTACTTCTAGACATTGTATCAGAAAATAGCATTATATGATCAACACTTATAATTAGATTATTCAAAAAGAATCAAAAATAAATAAAGTGTGCATAATGAAATTAAAATGTAAAAAAAAATCAAAGTAAAATTTTGATTGAGTGGTAAGTTAAAGATTTTACGAATACAATTGGTGTGGGTTTAAAACTCGTTATATTCTTATTTTTTATTTTTTATTAAGTAGAATAATATAACTTATTTTAAATACAAAATGATATTTTTAAAATATGAGAGAATATTTTTGCACAACAATGGCTGAATTGGATATAAGTAAAAATTAAGGACATATTTGAATGTGCTAAAAGTATAAAGGCTTAGTTAAATAAAGGGGTAAACTATCAAAATAGTCACTTTTGTTTCTTTCAGGTTACGTTTTGGTCACTTATGTTATTTTCTTGTAACATTTTAGTCACTGAGTGTTAATTGTCATTAACGGTGTAACAGTAAGCTAATGTAGCACGTTTAATCATCATTTCAAACGAAAATTTTAGGTTAAAATTGGTCCCTATATTTTTTTCGTTTTTAGAAATTTAATTTTTTTTCTTTTACGTTAAAAGAGATGGAGAAGGGAGAAATATAGAGGGAGAAGCAGAAGAGAATGGGAAAAAAAAGAGGGGAAAGTTAAAAGAATATAAAAGAAAAAAGTGCTTAAAACGAAAAAATTTTGGGGACCAATTGTATAATTTAACCTAAAATTTTTGTTTGAAATGATGATTTAACGTGTCACGTCAGCTTACTGTTACACTGTTAACGAAAATTAACGACTCAGTGACTAAAATGTTACAACATGTTAACGTAAGTGACTTAAACGAAACATTTCAAACATAAGTGACTAAAATGTAACCTAAAGGAAACAAAAGTGACTATTTTGATAGTTTACCCTAAATAAAGTAACAAAGTTTAAACACTTATTTGATATATTTATTTTATTAAACTAAGCATAACTAATTTCAAAAAATAAAATCTTTAAAATAATTTCAATTATTTATAAATGCTTTTTTAACTTTCTTTTTTCTTCAGGATAACTAATCATAAAAATTTTAAATTCATGCCCTTAACGAGATAAGATTATGAATATCACCATGTATGTAATTAGTTTTGTTTCAGCACCCTCTTTTGAAAGTGGAGGAAAGATTTGGGTCCCGCGTTTGCGTTTTGCGCGTGATGATGTGATTTCGTTTCGTAAAATAGTAGTGGAAATGCCAGCTATTCTAGCTTTTACTTGTTTATAAATGTTTGGTTAAATTCTTCTTTTAATTCCTATGCTTCGTGTGGGTTATGAATTTAATCTCTTTATTTTAATTTGCTTTTCAAATTTAAAAGTTCCGTCTTCACCAAACGATAATTGTTAAATTCATTTAGTTACGTTCTACTATTTTCAAAACCTGATGAGCCAAACATATTAGCATATATGTAATGTCATGTCAACTTGTTATTTCCACATATTCCTCACTAAAAATTTAGTTACTAGATTAACTAGATTCATTTACATCAAGATTGAAATTTTAAAATTTGAAAAGTATTGTGACTTAAAAATCTACAATTGTGCGCATAGTACATGACTAGTTATTGAATCTAACCAAGCGAATTTAATTGTTTGGGTCAAGGCTAAAATTCAAATTTCAAAATTTGAAAAGGAAAAAATCTTACTAATTTAAAAAAATACAGGGACTAAAATGATTAAATTAAAATGCAATGACTAAATCCACAATTTTCACAAAGTATAGAAACTAATAGCAAAATTTAACCTAAATTTGTATTTGAGAGTTTGAGTATAATAGTTCAAGTATAAATCTAAATAAAGGAGCAATTATAAGATTAAAAAAATAATAATAAGTAGTTAAAATTCAGTCATAACATATACATATTGCGATAAAAAAACCTACACATAATTAAGGAGATTCAAAATTAATATTTTAATATGTATATAGTTTGTGTGAATTCTAATGAATTTATCTAATATTAAATTGTATTTGCTTAAATAATATCTAATATTCTCTCTTTTTAATATTAAAGGTTTTATCTCCCAGAGCTCATTAGGTTCACTAAATTGAAAGAATATCTCGATCAATAGAGATATGACCTGTAAATTCACGAGAAATATAAATATTATACATAATATTAATTATAGATATTGATCCCATGGTATTTTCACTAACCCAAACTCTACGGAAAAACAAAACCCCGCCACAGTACAATCCTTTATAGATTGACTTTCCCGCAACAGGACCCCAAAAAACCAAAGTTGGATGTAATTTAAATATTAAAAATTTGTCTTGGACAATTTAGGCTTACTCAACCGTTCCATATCATTTTTAAAATATATACTTAATCATTTTTATTTAAACTTTAAACAGTTTTTCTTTTAATTTGAAATTAAACAATTTATCTAAAATCCGATTTTTTTTTCTTGAAATACTGACTTCATTAAAAATGGAAAGCGAAGTACGATTGAAGTCATTTCCACTGTATATAATCAACGTGACAACTTGAATCATTTGATAATTATATCATAATCAAGCTTGAACCGTTGCTCCACGTAGTAATATATATACAATAAATTTGAAATTTGAATTCACAAAAGTCCCATTCCAAAGCTCAATCCATATGGGCACACCTTCCATTATTGTATATAAATTTATGAAAATTGGTAGGTAAAATGCAAAAGGGAGATGCATCTCCAGTACCACCATCATCAATCAAGTTTCAAGCCAACAGTACTACAACAGTAGTTCCATGCATGAGTTTTCATACAGTTGAATGTTGAGGAATTTTCATGGCGATACAAAGATTAAAGATATATTACCTTCTCTACATTTCTCTCTCTTCTACTTCCTACTCCTATCTCTCTCCACAATCACAAAAACCCACTTTTCTATCGTTGCGTTTGTCCAAGTCAATTCCTTGTATTGATGATATATAATGAAGTTCCCTCCAGAAATGGTATTGCTCAGTGCAGTTAGTTTTCATACTCTCCGACTTGAATTCATATCTTCTCCACATAGAAACAATCTGAAGTAGAGCTGCATCAATATTTCGTCAAGTTTGAAGCTAAGAAGTCGTTTTTATGAATTAATCTAGTAATACATTTCTGAATATTCGATTACTCGAATACATGTTTTTGGTTTTTACAGTTTAAAATATAGGCATGGGGCATATTAGCACACAACTAATAATTGAGCTGCAATTGGCTCACAACAACCAGATAAAAGCACTTACCGGTATAACTTGGCACTGTAAACTTAATTTCCTGAAGTAGTTCTTCGTTCCAGTACAAGATCATCGGCAGAGTAATAATCCGCAATCAGGCGGTACATGTATGATGGATTATGCCCTCCGCTGTAAAGACACAAAGCAATCAGTGATAGCAGGGAAAGGTAAAAATCGAGCACCATGAAAACCAAAACTTCTAGAAATGGCTGAAACAAAAGAGGCAACTAAATGCAATATTTTTTCTCCTTAAGATCAATGTGAATCAGAAAAGAGGACTATGCATTGCATTCCATCCCCATGTCATATCAACGGATCAATAGTACTCCACAATGCAGAAAAGTAATTGATTTGGTAACTTAAAATGAAATTAAGTAAACATCAAACAGTTACCAAATATCAAATATGAACGGAAAGGATAGAAGTTTAAATCTTTCAAACTCCGTGATCTTACGTATCAGTTATAAAGAGACTAACAAGCTTCGGTGGCACATAGTCGAATGTTGGATTGACAACATGAAGAAGAGGGGCACCAATGCCACTTCCAAAATCCAAGCAATCCGAGAATTCTCCAAAATCTAGCAACTCAGATGGGGACCGCAATTCATTCAGCAACACTTCAGGGTGATGTGGATACAAGGGGCATAACTGTCAAGTAGACCACAAATGAATTAACAATAGACAATCAGGAGCTAAAGTAAAATTAAAGAATACAGGGACAAAAGAAACCATGTTATAATATCAGCATTAGCAAGCATTAACACCATCTGTGTGCCTTTGAACTATTTGGCCATTTCTCTGAACAACCTCATGTCTTACGTAGTTGTTTTTGTTGATTTCTTTGGAATGAAGCTCGAACTCAACAACTACACTCCATTATTTTCGTCCAAACTTAGATTAAAAGTTTACTCTCAAATTATGTCTGGTTTTGAAGTAGGGAATTTACAATATCTGATGAAAATCTTGAAGGCAGACAAAATGTCACAAGATCCTGGCTTGCAAATGAATTGTTAATATGCAACAAAAGAAGCACTACCTCGAAATGATCGGACCTGGGTGGCTTACAAGAGGTAGCAATAACTGGAAAAATAAAAGAAGCTTTCTTCTAACAAGTATAGGACACTGTTACCATGTTACTCCACTCTTTCATTTTTCTAAGATGCTTAAAACAAATCATAAGCAGACCATATTATGACCCACTAGATATAAATCAAAATGATTTTTGATTTTTCTTGAAGTACCTGTGTCTAACACTCATGTCAGACGCATATAAGGACATGGGTATAGGGGTCTGGCCCTCCGAGGACTGTCCAAATATAAGGAAAAACTTGAGGAAAAAGAAATGAACATACCTTCGTGAGGGATATACCCATATCTGACACTCATACCTGAGTTTGAGTAGCATAGGCTGCACATACCCATGTCCTCCCTTCTCTATTTTTGATAAGAATGTTCTGTAGCTCAGACATCAATTTCAGAGTCCAATATAGGATATGTTCCTTTTCACTTTAAACAACATATGCTATTCCCTCTTTACCTCACTTTGCCAGGTATATAATACTGCTACATCACACACCTGGTGCGCTTAACCCTGTCTTTTGCACCCATAAGCATGCTTGTACATATTTATTCTATGTCCTATCTTGCCACATCAATTGAAATCTTATGCAGTACTATCTTGTACTAAAGCCCTCTCAAATTCTATCCTATTGTTCACGTGCATGACACCTCAAGCTATCACATCTAATGAAAAATAGTTGAACCGTATAAAATCACAAATTCATACGACCATGGAGACAAATGACACAAAATGTTAATCTAAGTTGAAGTGAACAAGAAAAGTGATTTTGCTTATTATTGCACTAAAATGTATAGAAGTTTGGTGGTAAAGCATTTATTGTGCCAAAGTACCTTGTGACTGCCGGCAAGTACAACAAATGGGACAGCATGCTTCTGAGCAGCAAGGGCAACCATGTTCAGCCCAACTGGTGCTATGACCCCACCATTAGCCATGACCGCATGAGCTCCAACAATAACCTTCATGTTTACAGAATATCAAGATCAAGCTCCAACAGCACAAGAAAACCATCAACAGTTAGAAAGAACTCAAAACACCATATACCATGTTTACTCGGGAAATCATGGCGAAAACTGCAGAGTCAGTAATCAGAGTAGTTTGTAGACCTCTAGTAACCAATTCTTTTGCAAGAAGATGCCCCTGATACCTAAGTTAACGCCAAGTATAATAAAAAAAATTTTAAAACAACAAACAAACAAAAACTTAAGCTGTTACAGGCAGGACATCAAAATTGCAGCAGCTTAAGGGAAATGTCTTTGCCTTGCAAAATATAATAGCCACTAGTACAAACCTTGGAGCACCTTCAGCAACAAATACCCGAAATGATCGTTTCTTCTCTTTTGCAGCACAAAGAAATTCCAACACAGTTCTTGAACTGCCTAAAGTTAATATCACCTCACTGACAATATGTTTTAAATATAATCAGTAAAAGGGTAAGTTGACATGTGAAACGATCATAGGTAGAAAACAATGTGAGAACACAGGCCAAATTGCTTCAAACCTTAATAAGTCATGAAAACTTAAACAGGAAAGATGACACTAGCATAGATAAGGATGATTCAGCACGTGATAGACTGTTGGGTTTTTTTTTCCCCCTTTTTTTTTTTGGGGGGGGGGGTTACAAGACAGTAAGAGTCTATTGTTGAAAGCAAATTCAAATAACACCTCAGACTATCAAATATGAATATTGTAGTTTGCTCAAAGAATGAATAACGGTGTTTCAAATTTGAGGAAAACCAAAGAAAATTTAAAAGCTTAAGGCAGAAAAGATACTTTTGATGTATATGCTCTACTGCTTGCTCAGCAATCAGTTCGTGGCAAGTACTAATGTCTTGAATAAGCTCATTGACTGCTTCAATGACATCATGCTTCAGCTTCCGACTTCTTGAACTTTTGTCAGCAGCTAAAAGGAAATTAATACTCATAAATAACACTTAATGCTAGAAGATCTAATATCGCATGATTATCAGTTATCACCACAAGAAGCCAGTTTTGCATAAACCAATACTTAACCGCTTCCTGAGACAGTAGTCCCAGGGAATATCAGAAAAATTAAAAGATCGTCTCATCAATCAGAATGCAGATAGATCAATTGTCTGGAGCAAGAGTTTACATTTGCTTTTTCCTTCAGAATCTCCGCCAGAAGAAGATGTATGAGGAACTGCTGCAGAGTCAGGCACATCCTCAAGTAATGTCTGCAAGGAAGGTGGACGTAAAGTGCTTCTAGAAGCAGCAGCAATGGCAGCAGCCGATAACGCTGGGTGGTTGTCTCTATCAGTGTCATCTTCATCGTCACTTTCAGCAGATAAGTTCAATCCAGCCATAGCAGCTGTTGTCAGAGAAAGATCCTCCTCTCTGACAATGTGCAAAACACGCCTCACAACATTACCCACAGCAAGCTCTGCCATCACATGCATGCACTATTAACAATTTAAAGCAGAATGCCAGCAAAAGTATCAAGTATCAACAATCCCTAGGAGAAAATTATAGTGTATGTTTGGCCAAGATCTGGAGCAGCTTCTCCACTCTAGAAAGACAAAAAGCTAGACCCAAAAAAAACAAAAACTAAACTAAACTACATTCTGAAAAACTAGAAGTAGATAATTTTATATAGAATTTTCAAACATAAAGGTATTCTAAGCTATTAGAAATAGCTTTAATTTGAGGCAATGCTTTTTCCAAAAAACTCTACTTTAACATCACTTTTTATTGCGCCTTATTTAGTCGGACCAAACAGAATGCAAGAGATCTCAAAGGAAATATTATGGGGGTTAAAATTTTCCATTCAAGTTCCAGTTCAAGCATATACAGAACACTGTCCCATAATCATTCCATAGCTAAAAAGACGGACAGAATCAAGCCCAAAACAACAGAGTCCTCAAGAATACACAGCGGTTGTTATGCATACTCCAATAACCATTTAATGTTTCTGTGTTCTGAATCAATGTCAGCCAACAATTTCATAATTAAAAAAAATGGCATAAGCCAAAATGATATCAAATACAAACCATTAATTTTCAAACATAAATAACAAAATCAAATTAAACCCAAAATGAAAAAAAAAACAAAACACACCGACAGGATTTGCAGCAATCAATCGTTCTCCAACAGCTTTAACCGAATGAATCAAAGCAGCAGCCTGGTTTGTATAAGGCATTCGAGTTTGAGAAATCACTGACCGAAGCAGTTCCGCTGTCTGCTTCGCTGTTGCTTGTGAACCCTCAATCTTACTGCCCAACCACCCCAAACAAACAAACAATAAAGTTCATATCTAACCTTTTCTGTTAAATACATATGAAATGAAAATCAAATGAAATACTTCACCGTTTTTTAAGCTTGTTAAGAAAATCATTGACGAGAGCTTGCGTGTCTGGCATTTTTTTTTTAATCGCCAAAATTCACTTCTTCAAAATGCTACAATAAATTCCAAAAAAACAAATTTTCATAAAGTAAAATTTTAAAAGAAATGATAAGAAAGAGCTGATTGGATTAATCACTTACGGAGAATTAGGGTTTATGCGGGAGAGGGAGTTTCTTTTAGCTTGTTACTGTAAAGCTATTTTTGCTTGGGTTCGGGAACTTTATTATTAATTTTTCTTTTAAAAAAATAAATGAAAATAAAAACGGGTCAATGGGTTATCGGATCTTTTTCAGAAATCCAGAATCCATAGTCGAATCCGATCATGTAAATGGTTTTTGTTGACCAAGTTGACCTGGCCATCCGTTACGCAGCACAGTCTTTAACGGGTCTGGTAGGCAGCGCCCACATAATGAAACGAATCGGGCTTCGATTTTATTTTTATTTTTATTTTTTAAATTCGATTTTCATTTCAATTAAATTATATAAAAAAATTAGAATGTATGGTCCTCGTAATCATATAATACTTCCCATTGACTTATTTTTTTTAAATTAATTATTTTTATTTTTAAGAATTTAGTTATTTTATTTTTTACATTTAAAAGTTTCAATCTAGTTACTATCATCATTGATATTTTTCTATTAAATTAATAGGTGCGATGTCTTGAAATTAAAAAAAAATTCACTTAATCATCATGTGATATAAAAAATATATTGTAACGGACCTGATTAACTAAATTTAACAAAAAATTTAATGATTTTAACAACTCATAAAATTTACATAAGTATTTTAATTAGAATAAAGTATTTAGACTAACTAATGACATTGTAAAATTAGTGTACCAATTTGTATAAAAAGTTAAAGTATATTGACTAAATTTGAACATAATATAAAAACCAAAACTAATTTGACTGTTGTTATATAATCTGAAAAAGAAAAAGTTGAGGAATCATAGTTGAAATTTAACCATCATTTTATAATGTATAGTTTTTAGATTCAAATATTATGATACGCTTCAAGTTTTTGTATTTTCCATACATTTGAGATTTAGTTTCCGTATTTTTATTTTTAAGAATTTAGTCTACTTATTTTTTGAATTTAAAAATTTAAGTTTAGTTATTAACGTCATTAAAATTCTTCTATTAAATTTGTTGATGCGACATCTTGAAATTTAACAAAAAAGGCATAATAACTTATTTAGCCTTCTAACTTTACAAAAAGTCATTTTAGCCCTTAATTTAATTCTTTGCCTATATTATCCCTTAAATTAGTGATTTTTGTCAAAACACCCCAAAATGGATGGAAAAGTTAACATTTGTTAACTTTGTTGACGCGGTTGTACATGTGTATGCCACGCCAGCAAATAATTAAAATGTTTTAAAAATTCTAAATATTATAGAATATTTTTATAATTTTTATTATTAAATAATTTTTATAATCTTTATGCTTTTTTAATTTTTTTTGGATTTTTATATTTTTTGAATTTTTAAAAATTTAATTAATTGTTGATGTGGCATAAACATGGATGCCACGTCATAAAAATTAATATGTATTAACTTTTCCTTCCATTTTAGGACAATTTGACAAATAACGTGTAATAGCTCGATTTTCAGTGGTGATGGAATTGTGGTTTCGGGACCACAAATTTTCGTCGTGTCAACT
Source organism: Gossypium hirsutum (assembly GCF_007990345.1). Classification (NCBI taxonomy): domain Eukaryota; kingdom Viridiplantae; phylum Streptophyta; class Magnoliopsida; order Malvales; family Malvaceae; genus Gossypium; species Gossypium hirsutum. Next base: position 28,540,025 of record NC_053441.1, read on the forward strand.
CGTAATTATTATTTTAGAATATTTATAGAGTCATTATAGTCATATTAAAATTTGGTTAAGAAATATTAATATTTAGTTAGTTAATTAAAGAAAAAGAACTAAATTGAAAAAGGTGTAAAACTTGCTAATTATAGCAATTAGGTGATAAAATGGTGTAATTATTAATTGAGGAAGGACTTAAGTGATAATTAAGCCCTAAATAATATAGTGGAATGGCAAATTGATGGAAAATGACAAAATAATGAAATTATAATGGCAAACTTGTAATTTTGTTGAAATTAAAACAAAATTAAGTAAAATGAAATAGGTTTCTTCCTCATTTTACATTTCCATAGCCGAAATTCATGGTTTTTCAAGCTAGGAGAATCGGCCAAGAAAATTGTTATCCATGTGAGTGAATTTCTTACCCGTTTCTTGTAATTTTTATGTTTTTTAGATCGTTGCAATTAGGTCCAACTAGTCCGTACCTTTGTTTCTGATTCTGTTAAAAATTTTGGAAGTTGTGATTGATGAATATTAGATGTTTTTTATGAACAACATGGAGCTTTAATTGTGTTGTGTGATTATTTTGTAAAGTGATTTGTGTTAAATATTGATTTTAGGATTAAATTGTGAAAATGTCAAAATATTAGGGTTTGATAGTGAATTTTAGGTTTATCAGGGGCTGTATGAGGGCCTAGAATATTTGGATAGATTATTGATTTGAGAAAATTAGTTAATTTGATAGATTAACTAATTAAGGGATTAAATTACAAAAATTGTAAAAATTTGGGGTAATTGCACAAATTCAAAAAATAAATGGGTATTAATTGTAAAATGGATTGGAAATGAAATATATGCTAATAAATGAGTAATTTTATATTTTAGATCAAGATCTCGTAGGTACTCGTGGAAAAGGAAAAATAGCAGAATAATCCCTAAACTTTTACAATTATTACAAATCAGTCTAGGTAAGTTCGTACAGTTAAAATTTAACATTTGTATAAATTGATGATTGGTATTATGTATATATATTCTATTGCTGGAAATGAATTATTGTTTGAATTATAATATTAAATTGGATATTCGATTTGAATTGAACGCGAGATTTGAGTACATTTGTGATTTGGTGTATAACGAGGGTTTGGAATGGAGATGGTATTGGAGGGAGATATCGGCATTTTACCCAAGTAAACCGAGGTTCAGCATTTGTTGTGAACTTTCGTGTTTTACTTTCTGTTTGGCGTGATTGGGTGGATCAACTTTTACGAGCTTCTGTTCAGCTCTTACGAGCTTCTGTTCAGCTTTCAAGCTTCTGTTGGCGTATTTGGGAGGACCAGCTCTTACGAGCTTCTGTTGATGATGTACTCTTAACCGTAAGTCATTCTTCAAATGGAAAATCTCGGTAGGGAAACTTGTTTAATGAATTTGAAAGACATGTTATTTATTTTTGTATTGATCTGAATACAGATATATTTATCGATTGAAGTTGTGAATGACAGGGAGTTTTTCTTGGATGATTTTTATTGTTTGATTTATTATAGTTAGTTCAGTAAGATTTTCGTTTAACTCGTCGAACTTATTAAGCTTCATTAAGCTTACTTGTGTTATTTAATGTCATTGTAGATTTTCGAAAAGTTAAACGATTGGATCGGCACTTAAGTCACACTATCCAGCTTATCTTGATAGTTTTTGAAACGTTTCATTTGGATTATACGACATGTATAGGCTCTTGTGCTATTTTGGTTCATGTTTGGATTATGTAAATGTGGTGAATAATATTTTGTGCAAATAACCAATTTGCAAATAGTATGAGAATAAAGTAAAGTTGTATATAATTGTGGTACCAATGAGGGTACATTGGTTAGGCACATATTAGGTTGGTTTTAATGTGTTTTTGACCCGATTAATGTCACTTTGATTTGGTATTTTGGTTAGTATTTGAGTTTCTTAAGGTCCAAGCATTTGAAATGGTAAGCTTGTGTTTTAAGGTTCATTTTGAGGCCACACGGCCTGAGACACGGGCGTGTATCTCAACCGTGTGTAGCACACGGCCGTGCGACATGGCCGTGTGTCCCCTATAGGTTCCAGGCATGCAAGTTAAGCTGTTACACGGCTTAGCACACGGCCTGGCAGACGAGCGTATGGCTTGGCTGTGTGACCCAAGTCAGTGAGTTACACGGGTATGGACACAGGTTGGGACACGACCGTATGTCCCCATTTTGAATGTCCACACAGCTTGAGACACGGGCATATGTCTCATCCGTATGAGTCACACGGCCGTGTGGAGTCCAAATTTTTTTTCAATTTTTTTTAAATTTCCAAATGTTTCTGATTTAGTCCCGGATTGTTTCTATAGTATTTTTTGGGACGTTGAGGGCTCGATTAAGGGACATTATGGATGTATTTGAATGAATTTTGATTATGTTTGTATTAATGTATGATTTAAATGGTTTTATATTCTGTTTGTCCGGTAATGCTCCGTAATCTTATTTTGGCGACGGATACGGGTTAGAGGTGTTACATAACACAAATTTAAAGGCTAAAAGGGATAATAAAAAATTAAATAAATGACTAAAATGATTTTTTTATAGAGTTTGAGGATCAAATAAATCATTGTGCAAAAAAAAAAACCACTTACTTGTAGCCATGTGACAAAAGAAGTCATTGTAATTGACCTAAATAACTAAACAAAAAAAATTAACGATTTTAACTATTCTTAAAAATCAAATCAGCATTTTAATTAGAATGAAATATTTATACTAACTAATGATGTTGTAAAAAGTTAAGGTACTAAATTATGTCAAAAATTAAAGAATAGAGATTAAATTTTGAGTATAATATAAGGACCAAAACTAAAATGTTTCAAAAAACAAAAAACAAAAAACAAATAGAGGGATCATTGTTGAAATTAAACCATTATATTATAATATAAAAAAATAAAAATAAAAAAACCCCTCGACTTGGACACTTGTCATAAGGAAGATATTTTTTTTATACAATGCTTAGAAGTACCCATAGCCCCTCCCCAACCCTTAAATAGGAGGATAATGTACTTTAGCACACTCAAACTCACGTCCTCCTGCATTGACAACAGTATAAATATCAATCAAGCTAAAACTCAATTAATGAAGGATTTTTATATATAGTTTATAGATGAATTATAATTGATTATGTTAGTATATTAATCAAAGTCATGTATTTTAATATTCAAAGTACAAAATAAAGCGATTAGTCTCCTAAGATCGATATATATATATTAAGAATTCTTCTCTTTGACAAATTAATGGAGAAAGAATTACATCAACAAAATTTGAATTCTGATTATTAGGATGTCAACAGAGAATCTTAACTATTGTTCTCGTATGTAGTCTGACGGAATTATTCTCTCTTTTCAAGGGCCTCGGTTTTTATGCAATTGATCCTTCACCTCCCTTTTATTCCTTTCTCTTGTCTACTGCATTTAGACCCTTCACCTTTCCTTTTTTCCTATTGCATTTAAGTCCATTGATTTTGTCTTGAGATTCTTTGTTCTTTTGCCTGTCAACGCAACCATATAGAGCATTGGTAGCATTTTATCATGAAATCTACCCCAATTTTGGATGGCAGATAGCATTTGGGTGAATTTTGTTAGAAACATTAGAGTCATAGAATTCTAACAAACTATTAACCCAATTTTTACACTAAATCAATAAGATATACTTAATTTCATTCATTGGAGAAGCTATTGAAGTGATCAGGATTGTATGCTTCTTCATATATTATTTTTCTATGGTAGAATATAATAGGGTAAATATATTTTTTGGTACATGTACTTGGTTTCAGTGTTCAAATTGATACTTCAAGTTTTCGGTCCAATTTGGTACTTAAATTTGACTTTTGTCACACATTTTAATTAGTTTTTATAACATTTTTTTATGATGTGGCATACATGTCACATCATCAACTGAATGGTATTGCCATATCAACAAATACATAAAAATCAAAAAAAGTGTAAAAAAATTTTAAAAATAATCTATAATATATATAAAAGCATGAGTTTGGAAAAATTTTTGAACTGACGAAAATGCCTTTCATTTTCCATCATATTAACAAATTAATTTTAAAAATAATTATAATTTAGCTTAGAATTATTAGTTAAAAAAGTTGTGCTAATTTAAAAACAGAGTTATTACTTGAATGGAACTCTAAGTATAAAATAGAGATAAAAATTATAAAAAGTATAATTTAATTTACAATTATTAATTAAAAAAATTCACTTAAAAAAGTTGTGTTAATTTTATTGATGTAAAATAAACTAATTACTTGAATAGAATTCTAAGCATCTTATTAAAGCTATATACCAATTAAAATTTAAGTTAGCTTTATAAATAACATTCCGTAGTTAGATATATTTATTCAAGTAACATCTAAGAAAAAATTACCAGTAAAAAATGGAGAATTTTAGGATTAATAAGTTAAAATCATATAAAAAAGAATAAAGAATTAAAGCAATGGTTCTTCGAAGAGGCAAAATTGAATTATACTTGAACAAAAATGACATCGGCAAGTGATCAAATATTATTTTCAATGATGATGAGGTAATATAACACTATGATATCATTTTTTAAAATTTTCCATAAATTTATACAGTATGAAGCAAACACTCTTTTTTTTAATTTATTAATTTATTTTAAATAGCTTTCCTATTTATCTTGAACTAATATTATAATTGTTGCTTGTTGTTTTGCTTTTGTTTTACAAATTAAGAGAAATTATCGTTATCAATGATTGAAAACAATAATTCAAAATTTTAACATGTAAAATTACATCTAACATTTTTTATTTTTGGATAAAACCTGGATTGCATATTTTATTCAACTAAAAATGTAAAACAACAGCTTATTAAAATTATTACCCTACAAAAGCAGGCTCAAACTAAGTACATTCTAATCTAATGCCTAAATTTTGCCTAACCCCAAATCCCAAAGTAAAAATAAAGACAAGATTAAATTTTTTTTAAAAACATGCCTAAAAACATTTTAAAAATTTTAGGGGTTTTCAAAAGATTTTATAGAAAGTTTAAGTTATTTAAAAATTTTTGTATTTTTAAATTTGCAACACTTAGAAAATGTATTTGAATAACAACTTTAATTAAAAGTTAGGTACTAATTTAGACATTTAATCTAAATTTAGATTAAAAAAAGTATATTTAGCGAAAAGAAAAACATAGATAATTGACTGTAATAAACACTAGGTTATGAGTCCATCAATCATTACTAAAGTAAAATACTAGGTTTTTCCACATATAAAATTCATATCAAACTGAACGATATTTTATTATGTTAGATAATTGAGCTCCTTTAATTGATATGTACAATTACATTAATACCTACCATTATAATGCTTTTAATGAAATTCACAACACGAATTAGCTCAACATAAATTCAATTAGAAAATAAAAATAATTAAAAAAAAGATTTGTTATATAATTAAAATAAAAACAATTCGACTCCAAATCCGACCAAATATAATAAAGGACGACAAACATTCAAGGAAGAGAATCTTTTTCTTCTCTATTTTTTTGACCAAAATTATCTCCCATTAATCTCTATGTCCGTTGATTCAATACATCGACAAAATTAAAGTATTATTCTAATGATATATTCATCTTTCTCATATTTATATATAAGATATATTAAAAAGTTATACATAAAACATTTGTCATTTCAATTATAATTCATTAAATAAATAAGATTTTCATAAATAAGTTTTGACTTTGCACACAGTTGACATATGTATTATGTAGGCAGGTGTTTGAAAGACGGAAAATGAGGGGCGTCGTTGGACGGCAACGTCATCCATAGCAAGGCCCAATCCTTAATTTCTTCAAGCTTAAAATATTAAAAAGGTTTTAGATTAGAGTAGAACATTTTAAGGGTTTGTCTTCCCTCCACTACTTCATGTCGATTATTATTCAATATATTAATAAACTGATTCTACATATTTTTATGATAATGATTAATGTATTAGATGTTAATGGATAAAAAGTAATAGATTAGATCTTAACTCAAAATTAGAATAATTGAATTTAGTTGAATTGATAATTCTAGCACTTGAGTTTTGTCGAAACCATTTTTTTTAAAACAAAAATAAGTTATCGACTTTAAAAACAAAAATTGGAGTCGCCACCGATCCTTGATTGAGGTGTGATCTGCTCACCTTAAAAACGACTTTGATCTGCGAAATTTGAGAAACCAGGTTCGGGAGTCAGTTACGCACGAGGAAGGGTTAGCACCCTCGTAGCGCCCAAAAATCGGTACCAAATTTGATTATTTTATATCTTGATGTCGAATATTTGAAAAGAGTTAAAATAAAAAATTTAAAACTCGTGAATGAATTAAAATGATAAACATTCTTATTTGCACACCCAGTGAGTTAGGGCACAATATCTTTAAATCTTCAAAATCAAGTTCGTATTTGGTTTTAGAAATTCTTATTTCGAGTTGATAAAATGTCACGACCAGTAAGTTAGGACCCAACATTCTTGGATTCCCGAGAATAAGCTTTTATTTGAAATCTTTGTGAACTTATTACAAAATAAATATTTGGTTTTCCAAATTCATCGAAAAATAATCACAATCCAGTAAGTTAGAACACGATCTTTCTCGAGAATCAAGAATGCCAAATATTTAAAATTTAAAAAACAATTTTAATGCTTTGACGAAACCAAAACATATTTTCTTTGAAAACATGATAAAATGCGAATGCATATATATGTATTCAAAAATCATGAAAAATGAATTAATAATAAAATATACATACATTTTAGAAATAATAAACATAAAAACGTATAAATATAATATATTAGTAGATTATAAAAATATGGATATATAGGTATATAAAAGAAGAATGCAGAAAATATATTTATTAAAATTTTGAATAGTGAATGTATATATATTATAAAAAATGTATATATATTCGGATTATAAAATATATAAAAAAAACTATATAAATATTATAAAAGAGAAATATATGTACGTATACATATATAAAACTAAGAAAATAAAACAATAATAAAATATATAAGATATGAATATGAATTTAAAACATTTAAAATGTATACATATATATAACAAGATACATATGCGCGTATATGTGTATAAGTATAATAATAATAATAATAATAATAATAAATAATAGTATTATATAATATAATAACAAAAATAACAGCAGCTTAATAACAATATCAATATTAACAAACTAATATATAATCTAATTTGTAAAAGCAAATACAATGGACTAAATTTGAATCAAAACAAAATTAAAAACACAAAATCAAATTAAAGCAGAGGATGAATTTGCAAAATGCGTGCAACATGGATGGCAAAAAGGGAAATTAATCCCACCCTTGCAAAACGTTGTGCAGCATGGGATTAAAATAGAACAGATTTAATATGTCATGGAAAAATTTGAAAACAATAAAACAATGGTTTTGAAATGATGAAAAACATGAAAGGATTAAAAACGTAAATAACCCATCAATGCTTAAAACCCATTTCAAATCCTAATTAAAATCTCTATTCTATCTGCAACTTCAAAGTCACATTCATCTTCTCCTCTGCTTTTCACGCCTAAATCCCTCCTTCAACTTTGATTCCGACGAAGCATAGTAAGGGCATCGACGGCGCGCCAACACTGGTAAGAACCTCTTCTCTCCCCCTTTTATTTGCTTTTAGAAACAAGGAAAAATAAAAAGAAAAACAAATAAAGAAACTGGGAAAAAGAAGAACCAAAATCGTCACCTTCAAAACTATTTTTTTCTGATCTTTTTTCTCTTGTATTTTCTTTTATTTGTTTAATACAAAACTTTGTCCAACCCTAATTACAGAAATCAATTGGCTTTTTATAGCCATATCCTTTTTTACAATTTGCTCCCCTTCAGTCACTCCCACTGTTTGTGGTTTATTGCAGGTAGAAACGGTGTTATGCGAAACTGCTGATCGTGGGTGAAGCGACGTGGGAGTGATGGGCAGTTGCTGCAGCGTGTGAGTAGCGACGTGGGGGCGTGCACGGCGTTAGGGTAGCTGCTGTTAACCCTGTTTAGGGTTAGACTGAGATTTGGGGTTTGGTTTAGTGATTTGGGCCGGCCAAATGTAATTGGGTTAGATTGATTAATTTGGGCCTCGGGCATCAATTGGGTATTACAAGCTTAATAATTAGGGTTGATAGAGATTCGATTTGCATTGTTTTTGGGAAAAAATTAGTTACCTAACCATTTTTGAAAAACAAATGTTATTAATAAATTAAAACAAATTCATAAATTTATTAGAATATTAAAACAAATAAATTCATAAATATTCAAAATAAATATTTAGATTTTTTAAAAATATATATTTGAAAAACCAATAATAAAAATGAACTAGAACCTAATGAAACAAAAATCCATTTTTTGTTAAAAATAAACAAATATAAAACAAAAAGTTTTTTTTTCGTAAGTTAAACTTTTATATACATTTTCAAAGTTATTTTCAGTAATTTATATTATAAAAATATAAATAAAAGTAGTGATTTGGATAATAATATCTTTTTAATCTTGCGATTCAAAAATTGATTCGAATCGAATATATTTAAGTAATAATCAAACTAAAATCAAATTAAACACTGCTATTTAGGCTGATTTTCTCAACAATATCAATATTGACTGAGTTAAATTCAAATCAATAATATTTTTTAAAATTCAATTAGTTTTGCATTTACTCAAAATAAGAATTAAGATGCTTGATTTGCATAATTTTAATTGATAAGCTTATCAATAATCAAATTAAATTAGCTAATGAGACCTTAGCAATGTTGGCAAATGTTGAGGCTTTGGGATGTTGAAATTCTAGGTTGAACTCCCACTCTGGGTAAAACATGTGTTGCTTGTCTCTAGAACTATTCTAATTTAGCTCTAGATATAGTAAAGTTATTAGTTCGATTATGCTTTTGTAATGCTTGATTTTAATTATAGTTGATTTAGATATTTATTTTTTGTAATTATAATCATATTTGTAATATTTAAAAAATTAAATTAAATCCAGTTTTTAAAAAAACTTGTTACATCAATTATATTCACCTTAAGACGGATCGAGTTTGGAAAATGACGTTCTCTAATGCTTAAGTTAGAGAAAGAGTGTGGTAACAAAGAAAAGTCGATAATCGGGTTGAAGATATCGGTGATATATGATGATGATAAGAGAAAGATGATCTCCCATAGTGGATAATACCTCCTGTCCTTATGTTTGGTCCTCAAACTTGCTTCTTTTTGGTTGCTGGTCTAAGGAGGAGTCCTACATTGTACTAAACTGAGTTGGCAGTGCTTCACAACTAGCATATTTGTCTTTACTAACATTATAGTATTGTTGCGAATGAGAAAGTTCCTAGCCTATAACAATGAGTACGACTAAACAATAAGTGTTGTGAGAATGTTTGACATTCGTGATGAATGTGACAACTGTGATAGGGCTCACCCAATCGATCTTATTGGAAGGTGAGTGGTGGAGTCATCACGATAATATCGATCATAACAACTCCCTTTACTATGGTTCTACAAGATAAATATTTAGTTAGAGGGTACTAGAGGTTTTCCTCTAGAGCACAGTTCAATGGTCGAGTCAATGATCAAATAAAAATATAAAGAGAATGTAAAGAAAAATTAAGAATATTGAGAAAGATATAGCTTCTTCTCTTTAGACTAATGTGAGAGATATAAAGGAGAGAAAAGTATTTTGAGGTGTATGGTGATGCCTAAAGTGTATTTTAATGATATAAATAAGAGTGTTCTTATTTATAAGAAATGTTCTAATGGGGTGCAAGTTACACAAATTGAGTAAGTGCAAGATGCAATTGGGTGCACCTAGTGCTTTGTGGTGTGCAACCATTAGAGGTGCAAATGGTATGTAACCATTGGAAGTGCAAAAGGTTGCTCGAGAATGCATAAAGCTTCATGAAGTTACTTACACTAGTATAATTAGTATTCCAATATAACACTTGTCCTTTCTAAATTTAAGACAGATTGTAAAGTGATCTAGTGAAAATATGTAAGGCTTACAAATATTAGAAATTTAAAAATTTACAATTAATATAAAACCTAGTCAAACATCTAAATCATGTCTAATTGAATATAACACTTGTCACTTTTAGGCTTGGAGGAGATGTTTGTTGCTTAAGAGAAAGATGAGTGACTAATTGATTGTAGAAAGTTGATGAGATGTTCTTAAAGGTTAAAATTAAGACTTGAGAAAAATGATGGAAAATCATGACTAATTGTCCTTCATCTCAATCACACACGTTTGCGTGCGTGGAACTCACGTAGAAATTTTCCTTCTCCATATTCATTCAAAGAGAAAAATAATTTTTTTTTCATTAGAAGTTATCAAAACCAAAAAGCCAGACAAGTTCAAACACTTCTGTTTTCTCTTTCTTTTTGTATTTTTCGAGAAATTTCTCTCTCCAATCCATTTCCCAAGCACCCCCACCACGCTCCCCCTCTCTCTTTAATTTGAAATTCTCCATTTATGTCCTTATTTATTACACCATAACGCACCCCTAAGGGGGAAAAAGATTTTTTTTTCCGCCCATTTCCTTCAAAAACTACTGCTACTACTTCTCTTCTTTGTTTTCATCTTGGGCCTCTTTCTTTGTTTCTTTTTTCCTTTTAATTCAAATGGGTTTTCGATTTTGAGCTGAAGGTGTGTACTTTTTTTTATGTGTTTTGGTATCTGGATTAATTTTTCGTATATTGGTTATAAAATTTCCTCTTTTGGAATATTGTAGATCTGTTTGATTCTTTTAGGGTTTTTGGTAATGATTCTTTGGAAGATTGTTGATTATTTCACCTACATTGTTTGTAACCTGTGATCTTCACAATTATGAATTTTTTGTAAAAAAAATGATTTCTTGTATTTTTGTTTGTATTTTCAGTTCAGACGTGCTTTGCTACCATCATGGCATCTGTGAATCCATTTTTTGACGACTTGCAAAGTAAGCCTGAGGTTATTGATCCTCCACAAAATGAAGACATTATGGATTGCGAAGCCGTTAATGATCCTACTCAAGCTGCTATTAAACCTAATGTGACTGTGTCTAGCAATGTTCGTGAGCTGCTGGAGTGCCCTGTTTGCTTAAATGCAATGTACCCGCCAATTCATCAGGTTTGATCATATGAAACCTTATAACCAGTGATTGCTTCCATGAAGTTGTTTACTTGCACATTCTATATTTTGTCTTGTGGAGTCACTTTCTATCCATAATATCATTTCAAATTACATTACTTGTAGAAATCATCCTAAGGATTTCTTAGCAAACAATGTCTATTTACAAGTTGATTCTATTCTGCACACACTTGCCATCGGCTGTATTGATTTAACCTCACACATTAACATGGTCACATAGGTTCAATATTTTATATTTGAATATCTTTTGACGTTTTTCTTCTTGTTTTACTTCTAGTTGTTTATCATTACTTACCTAGCCCTCATGTTTTCAACTAAGAAGCTAAGGCAAAACATGTTAGCATTCCATGGCTAGGATGGATCCAATCAAGAACCTATTATATACATGTTTAAAATAGCTCCTTTTGAAGGACTGCTACATGGAAACTTCTTCTGTCAAAAGAGCCAAATTCACTCTGATAACGAGAGCATCCATCCCAGCTGTAATGTATACTTAGCAGCACTATGGAATGAAATTCCTTTATCATTGTGCTCTTTATTGGCTTGTGAATATATTATATAATATTGTATTTTGTTGCATCTCTTTATAGTGAAATTAACATGAACATTGTAAACTAACTGCTGATTTTTTTATTTTTAATGCAGTGTTCAAATGGACACACATTGTGTTCTGGTTGCAAGCCAAGGGTGCACAACCGGTGCCCCACATGCAGGCATGAACTTGGTAATATTAGGTGTCTTGCGTTGGAGAAGGTTGCTGCATCTCTTGAGCTTCCCTGTAAATACCAGAGTTTTGGGTGCATAGGCATCTACCCGTATTACAGTAAGCTAAAACATGAGTCCCAATGTTCTTATAGACCATATAGCTGCCCCTATGCTGGGTCAGAATGCACCGTCATAGGTGATATTCCTTATCTTGTGGCCCATCTGAAAGATGATCACAAAGTTGACATGCACAATGGGAGCACTTTCAATCACCGTTATGTCAAATCAAACCCGCACGAAGTTGAGAATGCTACATGGATGCTAACGGTATTATTGCTTTATCCTTGTGCAGCATATCTCATCACATTTTGGTTTCTCTCTAACCCTCTAGAAGAGGAATTATTCTACCATTTATGCAAATTCAAGAACTGGAAATTTATAAAGTACATACCATTGAAAACAATCTTAGTGGAGATCTGAAATTTATAAAAGATATGGTTCACAATGGTTAGAGAATCATATAAAGTATATACCAATGGTTTCCCCTATTATTCTACCATTGAAAACAACCTTATTAGTGGAGATCTGAAATTATTAAAGTGGTTTTGCTTCTATGTTGCTTGGAGTCCCCATACCCTCAAGACTCTCCAAGTACATGGAAAAAGCTTAGCAAAAATTTATATTCGTGTCAGACAATTGCATCCTACTCTCAAGTAACAAAACTTTCCTGTAAAAAAATGGAGTCTTACTCGGTTGATTTCTACTTGAATAAGAAATTATTCTTTCTTTTGGTCAATGATATTCAATAGATTAACTTTGTTGTTTTGAATTTTAATTTAAAAGATTTTGAGAGGAAGTTTGTCACTGATAGTTGGATTTGTTTGCACAATTTTAGGTTTTCAGTTGCTTTGGCCAGTACTTTTGCCTACATTTCGAAGCCTTCCAGCTCGGAATCTCTCCCGTCTACATAGCATTCTTGCGGTTTATGGGTGATGATAATGAGGCAAAGAACTATAGCTACAGCCTCGAGGTGGGTGGGAACGGGAGGAAGATGATTTGGCAAGGGGTGCCAAGAAGCATAAGGGACAGTCATAGAAAGGTGCGTGACAGTTTCGATGGTCTCATAATACAACGCAACATGGCTCTGTTCTTCTCTGGGGGAGACCGGAAAGAATTGAAGCTTAGAGTGACAGGAAGGATATGGAAAGAGCAGTGATGGGGGCTGTAGTATCCATTGAATCTGTCATGTTGTGATGGCAAGTAGAATGTTTGATTTGGGTATCATTTAGTCATGTAATTTGTTTGGGGTTTTGTAGGAGGCAAGCTCTCTTTGCTTTATGCAGCATGTATGAGATATAATTGGAAGATGTAGCTTTCATATTTTTATGCCAATTAGTATATCCATTTCCTATATTCCTTATGTTAATATTATTGGATCTTACAAAAAAAGGCTCAGATAAAAGTATTTTTTAAATAATAAAATAGGTAAATTGGGTTGGCTTAAGTCTAATAAAAGTCCAAAACCCGTACTATAAACAAAGGTTTTCCTAATTTGAACCTTGAACTAAATTAAAATTTAATATAATAGTATAATACAAAATTATAATTTAAATTTAATTATAAAAATATATAAATATTTATAAATAATATTTTTAACAACAAAACATGTAACTCGAGTTCAACTTTGAACAATATATTTGTAGAAAGTGACATTTAGGGTGTGTTTGGATGGACGTTGTATTTACTTGCCGTTAGTGTCAAAACAGCAATGACGGTGAGATTAGATAATATAGCGTGAGACAAAAAGTAAGCTAAATGCACCCCACCCTACTGCCCATCCAAACCCACCGTTACGCATATTGTTAGGTATATAAGTTATACTAGATTATAAGGGTGAAAAATAATGAATATATATAATTGATAAAAGAAATGAGATTTTAATTGAAATAGAAATATTGCAAAGACTAAAAATTACATTGTTTATCATAACTTGAAAAGAATGGGATTTTGATAATTTCGCAACAATCACGAATTCCCCAATTGATTTGGTTTGTATAAAAGTCTTAAACTTAAGCAAAGAGTCATCATGTTTGTTTCGTGTAGCAATTTGATGAATCTGAAGACAATGAGTTCCAGAAGGTTGTTTTAGCTTCTAGACTTGTTTCTTAGGCTATTCTTGCTCATCAAATTTGCTAATGGCTTTAACCTAAGTGAACGAGAAGATAGAATCCTATACAAAGACAAGGAGAGACAAGCTCAACTGGAGTTGAAGCAAAGCCTGGTCGATGATCATGGACTACTTTCTTCTTGGGGAATTCGTGATTGTTGTCAGTGGAAAGGTGTCGAATGCAACTAGCGAACCAAGCTTGACCTTTGTCCTGCCTTTAGTGATGAACCGCTGAGAGGTACCATTAATCCTTCACTGCTTCAACTTCAGCATTTGAATTTTCTATATCTTAGTGATAATGATTTTAGGGGCAGTCAGTTTCCGGATTTCAATGGTTCCTTGAGCAGATTAAGGCACCTAAACATTGCCAATGCTGGATTAAGTTGGAGAATACTTAACCAGCTGGGGAATCTTTCAAGATTGGAGTTCCTTGATCTCAGTGGCAATAATTATAGCGTTATAAGCTTTGACTGGCTTTACCATCTATCTTTTCTAAAATATATTGACCTTCGTTCCAACCATGTTGGAGAAAACAATTGGCTGAAATTAGTGAATAAGCTTCCTCTTCATCTAGAAAATTTGCAGTTGAGGTCGTGTGGCCTTCATGGTATAATATTGTCCCAACCTCTAAATGGTTCTTTTGCATCTCTTATTAGAGTCATTAATGTCTCCAGAAACAGGCTTACTTCTTCTTCTGCATTGAAATGGTTGACCAATATAAGTAGCAACCTTGCTGAACTTAACCTTGAATATAATAACTTGATCCAAGCCTCAATTCCAGGGATTTTCAGGAACATGGCTTCCCTTAAACATCTTTATCTCTCGGACAATCAACTTAGAGATGGGATTCAAGGAATTCTTGGGAACATATGTACTTTACAAACATTGGATCTTTCCCATAATAACTTGACTGGCTTGTTTCCCCAGTTGCCTCGGTGCATAGAGAGTTCATTGGAGATTTTCAACTTGGATTGGAACAGCCTTCATGGTCCATTGCCTGATTTTACAAGGTTTCCTTCCTTGACAACACTCTCTCTCCCATAATTAGTTGAATGGCTTTTATCAAAAGGCTTTAGTCTAGCTTCTTCCAAGCTTGTTGTCTTGGCCCTGGATGGCAACCAACTTACTGGTCCATTACCTAATTTTTGTAATAATGCATTCATGTCTTTGGAAGAGTTGGATATCAATCACAACAGGTTCAAAGGGACAGTGACTGAAAGTTTGGGGTGCCTATCTAGGCTTAAGCATTTGCTTGCTTCTTAGAATTCTATGGAAGGTATCATATCTAAAACCCTTTTTAAAAATCTCACCGAATTGCTGTCACTCGATTTATCTTTAAACTATTTAACTCCGAATTTCAAAAGTGACTGGGTTGCCCCCTTTCGGTTGAGACACCTTTCTCTATCGTTTTGCAAAGTGGGGCCATACTTCCCAAAATGGCTTCAAACTCAAATTGATTTACAGCATCTAGATATCTCTAGTGCTGGAATTTCAGACACCATACCTACTTGGTTATGGGACATCTCCGTACTTGAATTTCTTGAATATTTCTAATAACCAGATGAGTGGCATTCTGTCAGACGTATTATCACCCAACACTCTGTTCATCACTGAAATGGATTTGAGTTCTAACATGTTTGATGGTTCGTTGCCACTCTTACCTTATATTAATGTGTTGAATCTTGCCAAAAATAGGTTCACCGGATCGCTCGATCCTTTTTGTAAGATCACGAGTAAGTATTTGACTTTTCTTGAGGTTTCTGGTAAACTTTTATTTGACGAGCTTTTTGAGTGCTTGTTTCCTTGGAAACAATTTCTAGTTCTGAATTTAAATAATAACAACTTCTCAGGGGAAATTCCGACATTTTTGGGATCACTGTTTTCACTTAAAGCTCTTAATTTACACAATAACAATTTCTCTAGAGAGATACCTCTATCTTTGAAGGATTGTAGTAACTTAATCTTTTTGGACCTAAGCAGTCTGGAAATATACCAGCCTGGATAGGTGAAAACCTTCCATCTTTGGTATTCCTTAGCCTACAAGCTAACGACTTCAATGGAAGGATACTTGCCAACTTTTGCTGGCTGGCACATATGCAGATCTTGGACCAATCTGAAAACAATATCTCTGGAACAATACCATCGTGCCTAAACAATCTTACTGCCATGGCTCAAAAACGAGTTTATACATATGGAGGTGGTCGGATTTTTGAGTATGTTATCGTTTTCTTGTTTAGGCGTACAGGCTATAACTATGTTGAAAAGGCAAGGGTTAGATGGAAAGGAAACGATTATGAATATGAAAGATATATTGGACTGTTCAGAGTCATTGATCTTTCAAGCAACGGATTAACTGGAGAGATTCCCAATGAGATAACAAGTCTGTTTGAACTGGTTGCACCCAACTTGTCTAGAAATGGTTTGACTGGTTTGATCCCTCACAACATCAATCAATTGAAACAATTAAAGTCACTTAATTTGTCAGAAAACCATTTGTCAGGTAGAATCCCGGTCACCATGGCTGATCTAACTTTCTTGAGTTACTTGGACTTGTATAATAAATTGTTAGGAAGAATCCCATCAAGCACTCAACTCCAGACTTTTGATGCTTTAGTATTTGTGGGTAATGCTTTAGCATTTGTGGGTAATCAGGCACTTTGCGGGTCTCAAGTTACGGTGCAATGCACAGAAGATGATACGAATCCGAGCAAACCAGATCATAATAAGCTTGAAAATGGAGATGTATTCAGGAAATGGTTTTATGCACAAATGAGGGTTGGATTCTAGATGGGGTTGTGGGGAGTTTTTACTGCTTTACTATTGAAGCGCTCTTGGAGATGTGCATATTTTTGGCAATTTTACTAATAAAGTTTCATTTCTAACTTTATTTACGGAAATAGACCAATTTTTTCATTATTTACCGAAATAAGCCGAAAATACTAAAACGCGTCCATATAGGAGCGTTTTAAGGGGAAATTCCAGCAAAACGTGTCCTTGATGGAGCGATTTTGCCATGTCAGCACAAAACGCACTAACGTGGATACACTTTGCTGACGTGGTAAAATCGCTCCCTCAAGACGCGTTTTAGCCCGTGTTTTTCTAATGTTAGAGCTATTTGCATGTTTAGTGCCTAGGGTTTGTGGGTTTAGGGTTTTAGGGTTGTAGTGTTTAGAGTTTTTTTTAGAAAAAGAATTAAATTAGGTTTTAGGGGGTTTAAATAAATAAATTAAATTAGGGTTTAGTTTTTTGAAAAAAATAATTTTGTGTTTAGCTTTTAGGGCTTTTGTAAAAGGGTTTAGGTTAAGGGTTTAGAAAAAATTATATTGGCAAGAAGGATTTTGTTTTTTTTCATAGTAGTTTCTGAAAAATTAATTTTGAGAAGACAGTTTTGAAAAGATAATGTCAAAAACGCTTCAAGCAGAATGCACTATCAGCAAAATTACTGAAAAAAGCTCCCACGTGGACACTCTTTTTCTACAGTAGTTCCTAAAAAAATAATTTTGAGACGATTCTGAAAAAATAGTGTCAAAAACGGTTCAAGCATGATGCACTGTCACTAAAATTATCGAAAAAAGCTCACTTTTTTCTATAGTAGTTCCTGAAAAAATAATTTTGAGAAGATGGTTCTGAAAAATAGTGTCAAAAATGCTTCAAACAGGATGCACTGTTAGCAAAATTACTGAAAAAAGCTCCCATGTGGACGCTCTTTTTCTACAGTAGTTCTTGAAAAAATAATTTTGAGAAGACGGTTTTGAAAAAATAGTGTTAAAAACGCTTCAAGCAAGATGCACTGTCAGCAAAATTACTGAAAAAAAGCTTCCACGTGGACGTTCTTTTTCTATAGTAGTTCCTGAAAAAATAATTTTGAGAAGATAGTTCTAAAAATAGTGTCAAAAACGCTTCAAGCAGGATGCATTATCAGCAAAACTACTAAAAAAAGCTCCCACGTGGACGCTCTTTTTCTACAGTAGTTTCTGCTTGGCCTTAGGCTATAAATGAGCCAAATTTCATTATGATGTTGCATAAGTTACAACAAGAAAAATTAGAGAGGCTGAGCAGAATAGAAATTGAAGATGAGTGAACGTATTAATGTTGTTATTTACTATGATAGTGAGGTCCGTAACACCGAGAACAACGTTATTTTTTATCGGAAAACACTACGCAACTGGTTTTTAACTAGAACATAGATTTGGCAGAACTTCATAAAAGACTTAGGGGTAAAATCTTCGGAACGATGCCAATGAGAGTTTCGTCTATTAAGTATCGATTTTGTGCTTTGGTTGATCCCGTGACATATGACTCATTTGATATCAAAGGTGGTCGTAGCTTGAAGGCAATGGTGCAGACTTATCTCGCTAGTGGATCACCCTATCTTGAGTTATATGTACAATTTTCATCACCAAATAAAGCATTTGCGACTTCAACATCTACTGCTGTTCGAGAGAAATACACGACCTCTACCCGACACCCCGTTAGTGGGAGGCAGAACACGAAAGCGTCTGTGTTTGGTGGCAGTATGGAATACACAACTCCTGGACGACACTTGGTTAGTGGATGGGACATGCACCTCGGTGGGTCGATGTTCGATGTTGGAAATACGTACTGGGAAATGACATCAACTTCTAGTAGTTGGCAATCCACATCTGATTGGGGACGTTAGGAAACGTCTACAAGAAGGGATGATGTACTTCCTACGATGTCCACAGGCGAGGGAACCTCGTACGTTACAGATGATAGTGGGTTGGATGATGAGTCCGATGTGGATCCACCTTGAGAGCCTGACCCCGATAGTGTAGAAGTTGTATTATTTTCTGAACTGGAGCCTGTTCCAACCGAATCTGAAGATGGTGAAGAGGGTTCAGATGAAGAAAAAGAAGATCAACGATTCACAGCGTGCTCAGCTCCAGCCCACATGCATAATGTCAATTTATCGGCAGATGATGCGTTGGAGTTTCCAGATCTACCACATAGAAGGTGTGACCGTACAAGTTTGTCATTGGATTCGGGTGACTTGGGAGTTGGTAAGGAGTTTTCCAGTAAGGATAGTTTTCTTGGTGCATTGAAATAACATAGCATCATGAACGGGGTTAACTACCATGTGGTTAAATTAAAATTTGAGAAGTTTCAGGCCAAGTGTGCAGTGCAAGATGGTACATGTTCATGGAAAATTATAGCTTTAGTTAGGAAAAAGACATGCTTGTGGGAGATAAAAAAGTACAAAGGTCTACATACCTGTGTTACCAGTATAGTATCACTAGGTGTTTAGGGTTTTTAAATAATAATGTTATTACTTAATGTTACATTATTTAACGTACTTCATTGACACGTGTTCCATAAGATCATCCTAAGATGGATTCATTAATACTACTGATAGTGAAGGCGGATCCTAGGACTTCTGTGTCGGTCTTAATTGCCAATACTCATAGTCAATTGAGGTACACACCCTTTTATCGCAAGGCTTGGATAGCTAAGAAGATGGTGTTAGAAAAGATGCATTGTAACAGCCCGATTTTGGGCCTAGTCGAAATAGTGGTTTCGGGACCATAAATTCGACGAGAAAAAAATTTATTTTCATTATATTTTTATGGTCTACGATTTCACAAAATAATTTTTTGAAAATTTCGTTCGAAAATTTTGACGTTTGGGCACTCAATTTAGTCAAAAGGACTAAATTGTAAAAAGTGCAAAAGTTGAGTTCTACATGTTAGAAGTGTCCAATTGTTATGTAATTTTAAATTGGAGGTCCTTATATGGTAATTAGACCATTGGTTAAGTTGGTGGACAAAAATGGACATGAGATAAGTGAAATAGAATATTTTTAAGTTAAGGACAATTTGGTAATTTGGTAATTAAAATGAATTAAAAAGACAAAATAGGCCAAATTTTCATCATCTTCAAGCTTTGGCCAAATTTTACAAGAGTAGAAGCCATAGTTAGGGTTTTCAAGCTTCCAAGCTCATGGTCAGTGATTCTAAGCCCCGTTTTTAATGTTCTTTACGTTTTTTGAGTCCCGGTAACTTGATTTAGCTATTTCTAGCAATAATTTAACCTGGGGTTTATATTTGGAAAAATACCCATAGGTGAAATGTGTTTATTTTTATGCTTTATGGTAGAATATAAATCTAGAAATTATGTTAAACAACTTTTGCTAAGCGATTTTAAGTGAAAACGAGTAAAACGACATAATCGGTAAAAAAACCTAATGTTCATAAGTAAGTGTTAGAGTGGGAATTCGACATTGCCATAGAAGATAAAAATGTTAAGTATGTCATAAAACATAAGAATAAGAGATTAAGTTTAATTTCCGAGCTTTGGGGTAAAAGTGTAAATATGCAAAAGTTTAGGGGCAAAATTGTAATTTTTCAAAAGTTCGAGTAAATGACTGTTTTGATGAATGTAAGTGTTAAATAAGTCAAATGTGTTATTATAGATCAAGAAAGAAGTGGAATTGACCTTGATCGGAGAAAAGAAATGATTAATGACTAAATTGCTAAATTTTTATATTGTTGCACAAAAGTAAGTATGCATGTGAATTAATGCATTTTTTAATATTATTCAATATATTATTGAGATATGATTGAATATCGAATAAATATTTGATGTAGATTATAAAAATGTGGTTAAGTTTGAGAAATATGGTAAAATGTTGAAAAATAAGGTTCCCGATTGAATACTCGGAATAAGCCGGAGTACATTGAATATAAAGGGGGTTGCTAAGTGCTGATTCCCCCAAGGGGTTGCTAAGTGCTGATTCCCCGAATCATTGGTGGTTGCTAAGTGCTGATTTCACCGTATCTTTGAATGTGAAAGGGGTTGCTAAGTGCTAATTCCCCGAATCATTGGTGGTTGCTAAGTGCTGATTCCACCATATCTTTGAATGTGAAAGGGGTTGCTAAGTGCTGATTCCCCGAATCATTGGTGGTTGCTAAGTGCTGATTCCACCGTATCTTTGATTGTGAAAGGGGTTGCTATGTGCTGATTCCCCGTATTACTGAATATAAGGTGGTTGCTAAGTGCTGAATTCACTAAGTAAAGGATGATATTCCGAGTGTTTAATAGGGAAATTAGAAAAGTGAAAGTACATTTGAAATGGATAAGATTATGTGAGGAATATTGGGTTGGATGCTTAATCGACCCATGAGTAAGATGGTACGAAGTATCAAAACTACAAAAGAGTAAATTTAGAAATAAAGCAGTTTTGAACAACAGTAGTTGTGCAACTTTGAAAAATCACCAAAAATTATGGAAATTGAATTAGAGACTGAATAATATATGAAATTGAAGCTGAATGAGTATACTTTTACATGAAAGAAACATAGCAAGCAACAGAGTTATATATTTTAAAATATTTTAAAATATTTTAATTTTAGTGAGATAGAGTCAGAATGATTTCGAAATCCCTTAATCTAACTTTTAAAAATCACTAAAAATTGTACAAAAATAATTATGGTTTTTAATTTACATTCTTTAATTTCTCAATGAGTCTATTTTCAAGAGAAACAAATAGGAACATCATTTGAATTCTATAAAAAGAGAGAATTAATTTTTAGTGAAGAGGGGTCAGAGCTATCAAACAGTTAAACAGGGGAAACTTTAAAGAATAAACAGTACTATTTGGCTAAACCAAAAATTCTGAAAATTTTATGGTAAGAAGATATGTGAGTCTAGTTTCAGAGAAAATTAATGGATCTTAATTTAGAGCTCTTTAGCTCTGGATAAAAATAATTTAGTGACTCTGACTGGGATAAACAACTTTGAATAACATGCGAGTGAATAGTGAAATTATAGTTATTGCTGTTTAAGTGTGTTATACACATTAAGGATGTGGAATGGAGAGGAGACGGAAAATTGGAAGAACATATGAATAATTTGTGTATAATTGGCCAATTGCTCAATTTTAATCGACAAACGATTGAAAAGAAATGATGTTTATAGTTGTGCATTATTAGTTATGGATAAAGTTCATGTGAGAAAATAAAGTTTCATAGTATGTATATATGGTATATTTGGTATAAGGTTTGGTATGAAGTAAGTCCATGAATGGTATATGGAGTAACTCATGTTGGTAATATAAATTGTGAATTATATTTGATATGTTATTGTTTTGTGTGATATTCGTAGGAAATGAATGTGGAAAGAAAATGAAATACTAAATTCACACTTGAAGAGTAAAATGACGAATGAGGATGATGAGTTGATTCGATGTTGTTATTTAAGCTTAAGTGATGTTTGCTTTGCACTACTAAGAATTTTATAAATGTGTTAATGAATGGTAAAATCGATAAACGTTGAGTTAAATGGTGAATATGTATTAGTATTGAACTTAATGATATTGAATTGTACGTGAATTAAATGGAAGTTTCTAGTGTTATGTTTTGAATTAAAAGAATTATTGTGGTACTGAAATGTATATTGGATTGAGAAATTGATTTGAATTGTGAACATGAGAAATTATGAATTAAATGAAATGGAAAAGAAACATTGAATTACATGAGTAAGTATGGGGTCTCGTAGGCCTAATTTGTTATAATTATAATATTTTGAGTTATAATGTGAAGATTTATAAAAGAATGTTAACAATTTAGAAAACCTTAATTTGAATGAAATTTTGTAACTTGGTTTAATACGTTACAAGTGTATGTGTTATAGTAATGTTTCGTACCCTATTCCGGCGTCGAATACGGGTAAGGGGTGTTACATGCATAGTGGGTGGGACGCTTCATATAATAAGGTGTGGCAGTGGTGTCAGGTACTAGAGAGGTACGTTCCAAGTTGCATAAGAGACATTGAAACGGGCCCTGTGTACTACAACGACCGCTTGCTCCATGGATGCCAAGTGTTCAAGCGTCTGTTCTGGAGCTTTAAGCAATGCCTGGATGTATTTGTGTACTGCAAACCATTTGTACAAATTGACGGTATCTTTATGTATGGTAAATATACCCATCAGCTATTGCTAGCTATGACACAGGATGGCGGTGGAAGAATCATTCCAATTGTGTTTGCAATAACACTAGGGTAATCAGGTGATGACTGAGATTTTTTTTTTCTAGTTTAAGGAAGCATGTCTGCTCCCAACCTGATATCTGCGTTATATCTGATCGGGGCACTGGAATACTAGTTGCAATTGAGCGACAGAGAAACCTATGGAATCGCACACACCATCGGTATTGTCTAAGGCATGTTGCGTCCAACTACTACAGGCAATATCGGTCTACCACTGAACGACGACAAGTGGCCAACATGGGTATTTAATCTTTATTAATATAATTTCATTTGTAATATTCAATTTATTCTGAATAGAAGAGTGATATGCAATTTTTGCTATCAACTTATATTGACAGGGTACAAGATCAATAAAGACTTTTTTCATGATATGTTGGCGATTTTGCGGTCAGTTAACGATCAAGGCGCAGACTACCTCTTTAACATACCTTTCGATCAGTAGATACAAACATACGACGGTGGCCTACGATATGGTCATATGACCTCAAACTTGGCTAAATGCATAAATTCTATTCTAAAAAGAATGCGTCATTTGCTAATAACCTCGGTTACACAGGAGACATATTTCTGTTTGGCGGTACTATTTTCAAAGTGAGCAGCGAGTTATAAAGGCCAAATGCAGGGAGGCCATGTATGGTGCCAGAAGGTATTGCAAGAAATTAATAATGCGAAGGCGCGGGACAACACCATGTACATAGTGTGTCACGATTGCGATAACCTATGGTTTCGTGTGACGGAGTTCGACAGACCAAACCAAGGTATTATCGGTGGGCAATATCGTGTACACCTGAGAAATAAGACTTACCACTGTGGGACGTTTGACGTACTTCGTTATCTATGCGCTCATTCAATTACAGCTTGTCAGAATCTTCGTTTGGATCCCATGAGCTATGTCGACGAAGTGTACAAAATAGAATACATGTATAATATGTAGAGACACATATTCCCATCGGTCTTAGATGAACGTAAGTGACCTTCTATATCACTTACTTCGTTTAAGTTATTACCGGATAAAGAATTACGTCGCAAACCAAATGGTCGACCTTATTCGAGTAGAATACGTGATAATATGGATATCTGGAAAAGAACGAATCAGCAGAAGTTGTACGGATGGTGTAAGAACCCAGGTCATACAACTCGAACATGTCCAAATCGAAATAGTTGATAATTGCTTAAATAAAACTATGTTGCATTATTTCTATTGCCTTTTTCAAAAGAAATTTTATTTTATTAAATAGGATATTTACTATTAAAATATTCAAAAAACCTTTATTTTATTAAATGAAACAATATAAAAATAGTTTATACAAATATATTAAAAAAAATCAATGTATGTGTCGATTAGAATCAGTGCCACATGGAGGTGGTCTACGGTTTCGTGCTGGATTCCTTCTTGGTTCAGCTTTCGGTGAGGGTTATGGTTGCTCCGGTGGGGGTTGATAGAATAAAGAATGCGGAGGTGTTTGCATTACCCACGACAGAGGTGTTTGAATCCCATAAGGCGATTGTGATTAATGAGATGAGCTCCCCGACGGTGTCTCGTGCGATCCCTCTTGCGACGATGGCCTATATATCATCGGTTGAGTCAGAGTCATTAGGAAAAGAGATGCATTGGGCCATGCACTCCGGAAAAGAGATGCATAGGGCCATGCACTCCAACCTGGTATAGGACTTGAAAAAGGAAACATAAAAGGGTTAGGATACATATAAGGACTAGGATACACATTTGGCATAATCTGAAGGGGCTGTGGCTTAGGCGTCGTTGCTTGAGGCGTTGGTCCCGATGATTGTGTGGGTGCTATTGATGGGCCCGTGCCATCATCCCTTCTCTTTGGATTTAAAGGGCCCCGTCGTTCCCTTTCGACATAGATTTGCCGACGCCTCTGCTCTTCCGAGTGTAAATATGGTTTGCCATGGATCCTAAATCGTGGCTTGTAATCCGGCGCATACACTAACTCTGGAACGATGATCGGTTCACAAGAAGAATATCGGCAATGCGTATTCGATTACCGTAAATCGATTTTGTGCTCATTATCGAGCACCTCAGGTGTCATGGGAATCGGTTATCAGAATTTAAATTACTGCAACACTCTATTTGTTTGGTGCATCTCGACAGTAGCATAGTTGACCAATGGGACCTTAACATGCTAAATGCTCGAATTTTGAAAGAATTTATTCGAAATTACTGCTTGAATTGCCGAATCCTAGTATGATGTCCATTGAAACTATATGAACGTGATAAAAATATTAGTTATATACATAATACTAAATACTAAATATGAAACGACTATGTTGCATATATATATTATTTAATACTTACATGCGCTTCTGACTGTTGGTCTAATGGAAGTCGTATATCTTCAAGAGCGGTAGGTATTCCAACATAATTCACCGAATGGTTCCACCTAATTAAATAATTTTTAGCATAAAATTATATTTTAAATCTATGTAATAATTGTAAAATCTAATATAAATTTTACCTCGTTATGAGTGGGAATGTATATGGGTGCTTCACTCAAGGACGTAAAAATGGAAAGTGAAACCGAACCCATGATTGTAGTAGTGATAGACAACCTCTGATTTTAGCTTTATTTGGTTTCGTCGCCTCGTACATCTCCCGGTACAATGTTGCCAACACGATAGACCCCCAACTAAGTTCGCCAGCTGCTCTAAAATTAACGAGTTTCAGTAGCCACATCAGATGTACGAGGTTTCGTGACAAGTCTGGCACCAGATAACTTCCAATGATCTCAAAGATATATGCACAAGCATATCATATTCTTTCTACTTCAATCGAATCATTCCCCAGCTCTGGAAATGTGTCTCATAACCAGCTCATCTTGATCCGACCGCTGTAAATATTATCAAGAATCGCACCCAAAAGATCATAGCATATGGCTCCCCAATCAGCAGATTGAGTGGACCCGGTGAGTACAGACCCATACACTGGTAATCCCAATTGTAACTGTACATCCTCCAAAGTGATGGTACACTTTCTGCATGGAAGATGAAATGTGTGCGTCTCGGGTCTCCACCTCTCTATGACCGCGCTGATGAGTTTTGGGTCCAACTTGTACCCCCAACCTATATTGGCCATGTGCCAAAAAATCGCTTCCTTCAAATAATTTTCTATCAACGATGATTGAGGACTAGACATATTATGAATATAACATTGTAACACTTGATCTACAGGCTGTTATAAAAAATTATAAAATAAAAATTAATTAAAATTACATAAATAAAAAATTAAATAATATTAAAAAATTGAAATTAACCCTTACCATTTTCATTTGTTCAACGGAGATATGTTTATGATCGAAACGAATTAATTCTTCAACCATTGCTAATACGATCAAATATTTTTGAAATTATAAAAAAATAATACTAATTTAGAAAAAAAATTAAAGGAAATAATTAATTAAAGAGAGCTTTGAGAAATTTAGGGAGAAATTTAGGGAGAAATTTGAGAGCTTTTTTGAGAATTTTGAAGAAATGTTTGTGTGAAAAAAATTGGAGGGGGTTTTCTCTATATATTTTTTACCGTTGGACCCCTTAACAATCAAAATTTTAAATGATCGTTGGGGGTATAAAACACGGGCTAAAACACGTCCCTGAGGGAGCGATTTTGCCACGTTAGCAAAACGCGTCCACATCAGTGCGTTTTGTGCTGACATAGCAAAATCGCTCCCTCAGTGACGCGTTTTGCTGAAATTTCCTTTTAAAACGCTTCCACATAGACGCATTTTAGTGTTTTCAGCCCATTCCAGTAAATAATGAAAAAAGTGGTCCATTTCCATAAATAAGGTAGCAAATGGGCTTTTATTGGTAAAATGGTCCATATTTTCAATTCTTGGACAGGACAGATTAAAATACTCACTCTACGTCACCTTCCTATTGATGGGGGCAAGATTGCAAAACATGTTTTTCAACGTTTCTTTTCTTTATCGATTATATATATAAATAATTGTATATAAGGTTAACGGGCTTTCCTTTTGTCGACACGTGGATAGGGTTTATTTTTCAATATTATAGACAAATGGTTAAATATCACTTGGGTCCTTCTATTATGTCAAATTTTAAGATTTAATCTTTATATTTAATTTCTAACATAACTTTGTCTCTATATTTTTTATAATGTTATTAATTAGTTTAAATAATTAATTTCAGTAAATTTTCAATTAAAATGTTACTGATTAAATATAATTTGAATACCCAAGGGTTTTAAAGGATCACACATGGCTTTTCATTTTTTTATATTATAAAACTATGGTCAAATTTCAGTTTTGGCCCTTATACTATATTAAAAGTTGAGGTTTAATCTATATATATAATAAATTTTGTCATAATTTGGTCCATATCTTTTTATAATAGTTAATATTAATGTTGACATCAATTTTTCTTGAGACTATTCCAATAAAAATTTATTTTATCATGTTCGAACAGGTAATTTTAAAAATTTAAATCAGAAAACTTATTTTTATTGTTACATGAGTACGAAGTGAATTTTTTTAAAGTTAAAAATATCCCATGAATTTAATAAAAAGAAATTTACTAATAGTAACAATTGAACTTAAATTTTTAAATCCGAAAAGTAGGAGAACTAAATTCTAAATGCATGAAATGTATAAGAATTTAGAGCATATTTTTAATTTTCAAATTTTTATTCTATAATTTAACACAAATAAATAATAAATTTAATGTAAATATTAATAAAAATGGGTTTTACGAAATAAAAAATTGGGCTTGTTTTGGGTCTCTTTTCTGAGTAAAAATGGGTGGAGGCTCAGCCCATATTATGAAATTTTAAAAAATCCCTAATTTCCTTTTCCTATTTTGTGAAATCAAAATTTCCTCCCCAAATCCCAAACTCTCCGAAGATTTTAATTCCAGAGAGGTCACGTGCTATCACATCCGATTCATCAAACAAGAATCAAAGACAGTAAGAACGAAAGTCACGTGCCTAAAAATGGCTGCCTCTTCGCCAGCCGTGACGAAAAGCATCAGCGAAACAACCACCACCGCTATCAAGTCGACAACGACGACGGCTACAGCTGCTGCTGCTGGGGTAACAGCGACGCCTCTTCCTCCTCCACCGTTTCAGCGTATGGATACTCCGCCTAAGACACAGCGAGGGCTTAATAAACCCAAATGTATTCAGTGTGGCAATGTTGCTCGCTCCAGGTAATCCAAATTCTCTTTTTCTATCTTCATATAATGCTTTAAAAAGAAGAATATGTTTAGTTAGGAGTTCTTTTTGGTGGCAATTGGGATTTAGGTTTATTTCAATTTGGAATTTAGTTTTTCCCCCCAAAAGAACAAATGATTCTAGGAAATATTATCAATTGAAACAGCAAGATCAAAATAGATAGTACTGTACTGGTCTTCTGCCGTTTTTTGTTTTTGTTTTAGCTTACTTTATTTGTATTTTCCAAGTATTTTAATTTAAAACCTGTATTGACCTCCCTAAGCTAGATGCTTGTTACTTAGGTTGGTTGTCAGTTTTGTTATTTGGATTTTGTTTGGTTAAAAGTTGCAAGTAATAAACTATGTAATCTCCACAAATAACTTATAGTTGATACCTGTCTACCGAATTATTATGTAATTAACTTATGAAGTTGACAGGATTACTTGAATTAGCTGTTTAATTATTATTACCATTTTATTTTGGAAGAGTGTACAACTATCCAATGACTGTTAAAATTTACCCATCAAATCACTCTTGTTTCTCAAATTATTTCTGCAGGTGTCCGTATCGCTCGTGCAAGAGTTGTTGCTCGAAAGCCCAAAATCCATGCCATATTCATGGTATGGACATATTATCAATCAAGAAACTTGAAAAACTAGTTCATTTTTGTTATTGTCAAATCAGGTGTTTTTGGTAACGGGATGATATCCGATTTTGTGATTACTTATCAAGAAGAAGTCAGAGTTTTAGGGTCTGTGGGTGGTGAATATAAAGTACAAATCATGTTGAAGATGGCTAGAAGGGATGTTATCTTGGAACACATTATAAAGACACGAGGATTCTTCTTGGTAGTCATATGCTATGTTATTGGACTTGAGTGTGAGTGTTGGATACGGGTATATGGCCTACACGGGTATGTTCATTAAGTTTTTCTAAGTATTTAGAGGGTCTTTGAAGGGTCATATTCGCATACCTATGTCCAGAAATGTGTTGGGTGTAAGTGTTGGATATGAGTACTTCTAGCAAATTAAAGAGTCAGAGCAACATAGGTCAGGTCATGTACCTTGAGTGACAAGATTAAACGTTTTAATTTTGTTGGAATGGCCATATCTCCTATTCAAGGCTAGCAATATGATAAGCTTAGGTTTGTACTTTTTTCTAAAAGCATGGTCATATAGTTTCCCCCTTTTACTTGATATGAAGGGGGAAATTTTTGACAACGCAATAAGTTGTCGTTGACTACAAAATGAAACTGCAAATATTTTTGAAGACTTGATAGTTGAGAGGATATATGTATTGTCAAGGAATGAAGCAATGAGCATCATAAGTAACTAACTTTCTAATTTATATTGCAATTTCAGTTTTAAAGTCAAATTCAGCTTTTCCAGAGAAGACACCGTCTTCAAGCACTCCGTCATCAGACCAGAAGTCAACTCAGGCTTCTTCTCAAGCGTAAGTATAAAAAATCCACTAACAATATGCATGTAGTTTTCATATTTGATTTGGGCGTAGAAGTCTATATTGTATCTAGCAATCCAAACTGAAAGAATGGGACAAAATCGGAGAAGCTTATTTCTCTACAAGCAATGTCACTTTCTATGTGAAACAGCCACTGTGAAGAATATAGTTGCCAAACTTTGTTAGGCATGTTTCTCACTTGTTTTTGGTTTCTTGTAAAGTTTTCAGGCCTCCATAGTGTTTTGTTTTTCACTCTTTGAGTTGCTGACTTCATTATTGTCTGCATGAGTTGTTCAGCGCTATCTTTCTGAGCTTTAAATTGATTTTTGAGTTTGTCATTTGACTTGTGGCTGACTCCTCGCATGTTGAATGTTGTTCAGGACTCCCTTAAGGGTTCCCTCGTTTCGGCAACTTTCCAATGCTTTTGCACAGTTTGACAATCTGCAGGTCCGCTCAAAGAAACACCTGACCAGAAAGGTACAGTACCGTTTACAGTGAACAGATATTCTTGTTCTAGCTTGATATATTACTTTATAAGCCTTAACCTCTGCACTATTTCAGGATGCTGTTGCCTTAAATGAATGGAGGTTTTCCAAGTTGAAGGAATTCAAGGACAGAAATATTGAAATTGAAAACGATGCTTTTGACCGGTACATGCAGAATATTAGTTTACTTGAGGAAGTCTTTTCTACAAAACCTGTGCAAGACGGGTCCGATGAGGATGAAGAGTCTAAGCCTAGCTCCACTTCACAGGAAGACGAGGCCTTGGCAATGACTTCAGGTCTGAAGTTGGCGCTAAGATCGAATCCTGTGAGATCTGATAACACCAGAAAGAGGATACTGCAAATTGTTGATCAGGGAATAAAAAAGCTTCAGAAAAGTGAACCTAACAATGGAGCTACTGATCCAGATGATCAAAATAAACTCGATAATAGGTTGAAGAAGGCAAAACCCTTGTGGGTCGAGAGATCTTCGATGTTAAGTGATATCATGGACAAGTTGAACAAAGCTCGAAATGAAGAGGATATAAAATCTTGTCTAGAGATGAAAGCACAACTTTACAATCAAAGCACAATGTCTACTCCAACAGAAATTAAAGATTCCGACATGTTGAACGAGCAGGACATAAAGAACGACACAACTCCTGGAAAAGTAGCAAATTATCCAATGCCGAAATTGTTCGCATCAATGGAAATTGATGAAGAAACTCTCAACAAAGTTGATGCACATTTCTCTTCCCTGGAGCAGATTGAAGACTTATGACTGTAAGCAGTATATTATTCTCACAACCACAGATTACTAGTCTTAGGTTAACCTGTTAAGTTATGCGATGGTTTGAATTTTCCACCCCTTTTAGACTTGGTAACAGTGGCTTAAATTTAGCCGAGTTAGTTGATGCAGTCATTTTAGAAGGTAACCTTTAGCAGGTCTGGAGTTCTAATTTCAACATCTACAACCCTTTTCTTTATTTTTGAACTGCAGGCTGCGATTTCTTTTGTATAAAAATGCTGTGATGATTTGAATTTTCTGCCCTGTTTTAGGCTTAGTGATAGTGTAAACTAGCTCGGTCGGTTCATGTACCGGTCTAGAGTTTGAAGTTGCAGGCTGCAATTTCTACCCGAATTTAATAGGTTTTGAGTTTGAATTTCGATTTCTATAATATTTTTTAGACTGCGGATTGTGATTCTTATGTATAAAAAGAAACAGTGGCTTAAATTTATTGTTGTTTTGTGCTTAGTGGAGAAGTTAGTGTTGTTGATACTTGATACTGCAACTACTTTAGTGTAATCAATTTAAATGTAAGATATAATTTTATTTACTTTCATTTCTTTATTCTTCATTTTTATGCTGTTTGGATTTTTATTGCTTGGTTATTTGGATATAATATAATAAAAATATTTTAGAATTTGTATAATATGAATTATTAATGTTTTTTATTATTATTATAGAAAATAGAAAATACATGCCTAAAAGCTAGGAATGTATGGGGATAGAGGCCTCCTTATGCAATGAATTAATAACATCAATCTCTTAGTATATTGTTGTGGATATGTGAGAGAAGAACTAATTGATTTAACTTTTCTATTGCTGCCTTGGCCAAACAATCAGCTACCTTGTTATTCTTTCTCAAAACATATCTAAGCTTCACTTTCCAATCCTTAGTGCACCATTCATGTATTAATTGGACTTTTGCAATGTTACTAATTGATGCGAAACCATTTCCAATAGTGTCTGTTAACATTGCATTACCACAATTAACCTCTACCTGAGTGAAACCCTTCGACCAAGCCAACTTCAAGCCTTCAACAACCGATCGTGTCTCAATCTGAAATACATCTGACACCCTTGTTATCATAGCAAAACTTGTTAACCAATTCCCATTTGAATCTCTCACAGCTCCTCCTATTGCTGCTTTTGTACTGCTCACTGATACCGATCCATCGACATTAATCTTGATCCAGCCTGAATCAAGACGCTATCACCCTTGTTCCGTTTTAGAAAAATAGGCCAACTGTTCCATATTATCACTAAAACCAAAAGACTTTTCCCAAGCAAGAATTGAGGCAACAAATTCATGGCTACTTCTACTAGCATTATTGAAAATGAATTCAATACAATTTTTCCAAAGAAATTAGGCCACAATTGAGAAAAAAAGTTGGCCATTCGCCCCGTCAAAACTTAGGTTTCCTTCATTCATGATATTCCAGTGTAAATTAAAGAAAACATTCCAACTGGTCATAGGTATTAATGACTTCCACATTGATTGGCACGAA
Source organism: Gossypium hirsutum (assembly GCF_007990345.1). NCBI lineage: Eukaryota > Viridiplantae > Streptophyta > Magnoliopsida > Malvales > Malvaceae > Gossypium > Gossypium hirsutum. The sequence continues at coordinate 28,572,491 of NC_053441.1, forward strand.
ATCACAATCTCTCACAACATGAATTGCTGATTCCAATGCCTTTCCACATTGTTCACAAAAAGGGAAAAAAGTCATATCTCTCCGTGTGCGCTCCTCATTTGTCAACAGTTTATTTCAAACAAGCAGCCACAAAAAGGCCTGTACTCTTTTGGGGAGTTTTCTTTATGAGTATAGGTATTAAAGTAACCAATACCTTATTTTTGTGCAAAACTTTTGGCTACCAACATCACTTTAAATTTATCAATGGTTCCATCGACCTTCATTTTCTTTTTGAATATCCATTTACATCTTATTGATTTGGATCCCGGTGGAAGATCAATTAAGTTCCAAGTTTGATTTTCTATTATTGAATTCATCTCATCATTTATAATTTTTTTTCAAAAAGTAGAGTCTTGAGATTTCATTGCCTCTTCAAATGTAATAGGATTAGCTTTCATTCGTATTATAAAAATAAAGTATCTTATTGCCTATACTTTTACCTTTACCTTCTACAAGGAACATAATAAAATCTAGTCTAAAATTTTTGACCTTTTTAATCCTTTTACATCTTATTAATTCTTGATAAGATTTATCATTATTATCAACTTGTTCTAATGGAATCTCGTTCTCATTTGAAGAATGAATTAATTGTTGTTGTTGTAATTATCTTGAAATAAAACTAAATCTATGTTCATAGAAAAATAACATCTCTTAGATTTAATAACAATATTAATTGAAATTGAATTATTTGATTCAATTACCATGAACCTATATGCCTTGCTATTATGTGCATATCCTATAAATATGCATTTAATTTTTCTTTCACCTAAATTTTTTCGTTTAGGTGTTGGAATTTTGACAATAGCTCTACAGTTCCAAACCTTCAAATAATTGGGGTTGGGTTTCCTTTTCTTGCATTGTTCATAAGGGGTTATTTTAGTTTTCGTATTAAGAACTCTATTCAATATGTGATAAGTTGTTAAAACAACTTCTCTCCAAAAACCTTGTCTAAGACTTGAATATGATAAAATTGAATTTACCATTTCAATCAAGACTCTATTTTTCCTTTCAACTACACCATTTTGTTGTGGTGTATAAGGGGCTGAAATTTGATGGATAATCCCAGTGGATTCAAAATAAATTAGATTATAGTATTCTCCACCTCTATCAAATCTTAAGCACTTGATAAACGATTCACACTAAAATTTAACTTCAAATTTATAAACTTTAAATTTACCAAACGCTTCATCTTTTGAATGCAATAAATATATATAACAATATCTAGAACAATCATCAATAAAAGTAACAAAATATTTCTTTCCATCTAATGTAGGAGTATTATGCGGGCCACATAAATCACTATGTATCAAATCAAATATTTTTGTTTTCCTTTTAACCTTAGGGAAATAGTTTTTAGTAATTTTAGTCAACATACATGTATTGCTGATCGCGTTTGCACATGCGCCTAAAGCAAACGATTTTATAAAATAATTTTAAAGCTCAAGTTTATTACAAGTGTACAAGTTAGTTGTAATATTTGTAGTTTTACAATAGAGCACCGAAGTATTCTAAGGATCAAACCTAAAGGAGATGACAATTGAGCAATAAATAATATACATGATAGAGTCTAAACGGCTACTAATATGATCTTATAGTAAATTGTAAAAAAATATAAAACTTGAATGTTTTAACAATCCTTATAGGCAATAGGTTGCAAATATATTTTTTAAAAATGATAAAGCAATATTAGTCTTTGAATTTGGTGTTTTTTTTAATTTAATCCTTGAACTTATTTTTGTTTATATTAATCTTAAAACTTGATAATTTTTTTCTTTAATTTTAGTCCATCTGATGACATGATACTTTAATATTATGTTACATAATCACTTAAAAAACATAATTTTTTAATAAAATATTTAGGTGATGATGCAACACAAAGTGCCATATCATTGCATGAACTAAATTAAAAAAAATTAAATTAAAAAAAAGACAGAGAAAAAAAGTTTAGGGATTAAATTAAAAAAGAGAGTTAAATTTAGTAACTAAATGTTCACTTATCCCAAAAATAAAACCATATTTCAAAGCCGTAAAGGAGGCTTCATTTGAAGTAATTAAGTTACCATAGGTTATTTTTTAAAAATGGAAAAGACAAAAGTGAGCGAGTGCAATCACGTGCTAGAGGTTCTCTTGCATTTGTGGCGTCTGGTAAGAAACCAACGAGCTTTAATTAACTCCCAGAATTGTTGGCGTCTGGAGGCTATTATTCTCCGCATTCTATTATTAAATTTAATAAAAATATCGAAAAATAAAGTAATTAAACAAATTATGACAACTTTTTCTGACAAATTAGGAAAAATTGTATTCTTTTTCCAGTTGCTTAACCTCTCGAATGCCAGTGCAAATCTTCCATTGACATTTGTTTTTTTCCCAACAATGTAGAACAACCTTTTTAATTCTTGTTTTTAGCTGTAGTTTTGTGTTCCTTCTTCTTTTCTCGATTTTAACATGAATATTTTGATTTCCTTTAGAATTTTTCCTTTTACTGTTCAACAATATTTTTGATGCAGAGGAGAATTTGATCAAGGGTTTCATTCTTCATTCAAATGATCTCATTTTTTTAATTCGGAACCCAAAATATTTAGAAAGTAAGAGTTGTTTTTCTGAATTCAAATGATTGGGTTTTATTTATTGATTAATGAATGCTAATGTAATTTCAATGCAGTCAATGGTTCGTTCGTCATCCGCATGAAGAACCCAAAATGTTTAGAATGTAAGAATTGTTTCTTGAATTCAAATTGTTGGGTTTTTGTTTTATTTGTTTAATGGATGTTTTATGTAACTTAAATGCAGATTAAGGAGCTAACAATTGGGAGTATCCAAATAAGAAGAGTGATTAATGATTAATGATTAGGTCTTCAATTTGGAAGCTGGAGATGTCTACCCAGTACGAAAAATCTGATCCCACGCCTCCTTCTGGTAATTTTTCATTTACACAAACGATTTACAGAAAGACTGTCGTTTTTTTTATATACACGAGAAGGATGTGAAAGCAATGAATGTATCGGTAACATAAATTTTCATGTATTTGGAAATTCGTTGGAGGATTATACCCATGTGCATATGAATATAAAACAAATAATTCGAAAAAGTAAAGAGCCATAACAACATAATCATCAATCACCTTGGTCTATTGATGGTTATTTGCTATTTTAGATCGATTTTGACGAGTTGTACCTAAGAAAGAGTCCCTTTTATATATTTTTATGTATTGCAAACTTGTTAGCTTGTGATTAATTGCTTGTTTATCATCTTGTATTGAACTTCCTATGTCATCCCGAAAGTTATTTTGTCATGACCTTTTATTTCTTTTAAAAGACTCGTCTTTGATATTTGTTTTTGATATACGTGTATGAGAATCTAACTTTCAATGATCCTCTAAATACATAAAGAAACCTAAAAAATTAAAGAAAGTGTTTGATATTGGTATGTGTTCGATATACGTTTTCTCGAGATTTCCATGTATTTAGAAGGTCTTTTTAGAGGATGATATCTCTGTACCAAGATAGTGATTCCACTAATTTACAGTTTGGTTACATGTTTTCCAAAAGTTTATGTCTTGTAAGAATATGTTAGGTTAATTTGATTATGTTGGATTTGTAGGATCAGGGTCTTGTTTGTACGATCTATTATGTTCAGACACACCACGGTGGGAACGACCTAGTGATTCAGACACTACATCTTGGCTTCTCAGAAAAGAAACATGGAGATCCTTCGGTATCATCCCTTTTGACTCATTTTTTATTTGAAGTACCGTGTCCATCTAACACGGTACAAGTATATCACATAGATTTGAGTACTAGTGTCGGATATGAATATCGTATGACATTGATGCTTTTTACTTAGAATGTTTTCTTCATTTTTAACTTGTATTATTCATTGAACAGGTCCACAAGCCAGGCTGGAGAGAATGTTGGAAGACACTGGGAATCGTGTTTGTGCAGATTGCGGATCCCCGGATCCTAAATGGGTGTAATTATCTCATCTTTCTGACTTATTACAGTGTTTTCTTTTCTATATTTGTTCGTTTCTAGGTTATGTTTCTCAGATTTGAGTATGCGTTCGATACGAGGATATTTATTCTTTTTATAAGGTTTTCATATATTGGAGGGTTCTTGAAGGATCAACGTCATAAAAAGTAGAATTTAAGTTTTCCTGTATATTTGAAAAATCGTTTAAGGATCGTATCACCATATCTATGTCGGATACCTCAATCTATGCCTCTAAGGCAAGGTGTCAAAATCCTGAAAACATATGGTCCCTTTTTCTTCCAAATAAACAATTTACTCGAAGCAAAGACAACCATTTCTTTGTTGAGCTTCAGGAGTGAGTTTGTACACACATTCTTGAAACATTCATGTTTTGCGCTCATGCCCAATATGTGTACGAAGATATCATTGTCCAAAAAGCTTCCCCACATGTACATATCCATATCCGACATTGATATTTGAATCCGAGTAACATAGATATTGCTTGTTTCTTCTTTTGTGAAGGGAAAAAAAATGAGTATATAGTTTAATATATTGATAAATTTTCCCCTCTTTTCCACAGTTTTTCCTTCTTTTTTGATGCTTAAATTTAGCATATCAAATTAGCATTGCCCTTGTTTTTGACTATATTCTTCTTTTCTGCATATCAGATCTTTAAGTATTGGAGTATTTATTTGTATCAAATGCTCTGGTGTTCATAGAAGCCTTGGATCGCATATATCAAAGGTATGGTTCTAAGATTTTCCTACTCCACTTAAATGAAGTTTTCAAGTAACTGATGTTATTACCATGTTTCTCAATTCTTTTTTTATTTTAAGTATTTGTATTTAACACATATTCAAATATAAGTTATGATCCTTCGAATATATGAAAAAATTGAGTATATTTGTGTTAAACTGGTACCGTATTTGTCATTTACTCTTGATGTCAAATAATATAAACGTTTTTCAAGATATCTTGAATTTATTTAACCTAAAGATATCGATTACACGGATACTTAGGAAAAATGAATCAAAGCAATGTAGTGCCAAATATCCTATTCAATCATTTCTTGATCATTGATTTCCCTAATACTTGGTATAGTATTATGATTATAGTTCTTTGATTGTCTCATGCACACATGCAAACACAAATAGAAGCGCCCATGCTGAATCTATGTTACTTGGACAAGTGTTTGATGTAGATATATGTTTGACATGGACATATTCAATGCATTTATATGGTTTTAAGAGGATCATATCCATACCGTTTTATCCATTAATTATCTAATTTGATAAGCAATTGTGCTAGGTTTTATCAGTGAAGCTAGATGAATGGACGGAAGACCTAGTTGATGGTCTAGTAAACTTGGGAGGCAATATTGTTGTAAACAACAAGTATGAAGCTTTCCTTCCTAATAACCTCAACAAACCCAGACCAGATTCATCCATTGAAGAACGCTCTGATTTCATTAAGTAATAATGCCAAATTAAAATTTCGGTATTTTATTTTTTAATTTTTCAAATCCTATTTTTCCTCAGTATTCTATTTCTTATGCTCAGGAGAAAATATGAGATGCAGCAATTCTTGGAAGGCGAACACACGAGCTGCCGCCTTCAGCCGCATCATCAGACTCCATCGTCTACGTTACCACTTCCTCCCGGCTACCCTCTTCTTAATGAGAAAAAACACAGTGAGAAACAAAGCAGACATCGAATCGGGCACAGATTTAGAAACAGCTGGGGAAGAAAAGATAGTGATCACCTGAAGATTAGTAAGAAGAGCAACTCATTGGTAACTATTTTGGTTTTTTGGTTCCGTCAGTTGCTTATTCCCTCTATACATTGCTTTGACTTTTCATTTTGCTTGTAAGATCCATTTTTGACATCCATACAATAAATATGAAAAATTTTCAACGTATTTATTTAGGACATATAAAATTTTCAACGTAACATGGTTTCTTTTATTATTGAAGTGTGTTACTGAATGTTATTTTATTTTTCCATAAATTAATGTCCTGTTTATAGGCAGGTATGGTTGAATTTGTTGGGCTGATTAAAGTGAATGTGGTGAAAGGCACCAATCTAGCCGTCCGGGATATGCTCTCTAGCGATCCCTACGTCATTCTTGCCTTGGGTCATCAAGTATGCCTCTTTTTCTCGCTAATATTCTCGTTTTATTTTAATTTACTTTGATAGTATTGGAATTGGATATATGAATATGGAGATATGATCTTCAAAGACTCGTCAGCATTTCATGGTAGTATTCTGAGTGCATTGTATTTCCATATTTTGCAATCGGTGAGGACTCGCGTCATAAAGAACAACCTAAACCCAGTCTGGAATGAAAGCTTAATGTTGTCGATTCCGGAAAACATTCCTCCTTTGAGAGTGGTGAGTTTGATTCTTAAAAAGGAAAAGGAAAAGGAAAATGTGAAATTTAATTGTCCGGGATTTCGTAAAACGATATCCGAGTTTTGTATGCAGATCGTGTACGATAAAGATACATTCACGACCGATGACTTTATGGGGGATGCGGAGATCGACATTCAACCGCTGGTCGCAGCGGCAAAAGCCTACGAGAAGTCGGAGATTCATGAATCGATGCAGCTGGGGAAATGCGTGGCGAACAGGGACAACAACTTCCTAAAAGATGGTATCATAAACTTAGCAGATGGGAAAGTTAAACAGGAAATCTCATTTAGGCTACAAAATGTGGAGAGAGGGATATTAGAGATTGAACTCGAATGCGTTCCGCTTACTCAATAGCGGTCGGAAATATTCTGAGATGGTAAATTAGGAAAAAACCCATTTTGAAAATTTGAAGTGATGTACATGAACGATTTGGTATCTGATTGATGGATTCATGTAAAAACCAGATCCAGAAAGTTGGCTTCAACCCTGTAACAATATTTCCATCTTAATCTTCTTCCTCGCCTCTTCTTCTTATTTTCTTGTTTTCTATATCAAGTTTTACCCTAAAAAAAACTCCAATGCAACAAATATGGATCCAAATTATTTGGGAAGAATTTAGGTGAAATTTCAAAATTTTAATTTACTTGGATTTGACTGCAAATTGTCCAATACATATGTCTTTCTTTTTTTTATTGGGTTAATGTAGTATTTGCCTCCAAAGTTGTACCCAATCATCATTTTGGTACATGAAGTTTTCAGCTTTTTTTTTATCACTTTACTCCGCCCATTAACTGTGTTAAAAAAGATGATGTGGTACGCTGGGAACACGCCACATAACCTAATTGCTATTTTCTTGAAATAAATTAAAAATTGAAAAAATAAAAAATAGAAAAATTAACAAAAATTCTATTTTTTAAAAATCAGAAAAGTATATAAAATTTCCAGAAATTTTTAAAAAAAAATTTTTGAAAAAAAATACATAAAATACAAAGAAAAAGCAAAAATACAAAAAAAAAATTGTCAAACAAATTCATAGAAGTTATCAAAACGTTTTAACAAATCAGAAAAAGTAATATGAAAATTTATAAAAAAAAACTTTGTTTTAAAAAAATACAAAAATATAAATAAATTCAGAAAAATATAAAAAATGTTTTAATAAATCAGAAGAATATAGAGTTAAATGATAAATTGTTTCTTCTATAAGGTATTTGTTTTTCTTGTAAATTTTTTTTATAGCCAAAGTATTATGTGTTAGTAACAGTTTAGTAAATTGATAAAATGTTAGCTTAAATTATAGTGATTTAGTTTCAATTATGAAAAGAATAATAATAACTACCAAATAATTAAAATTCTTTGTTGAATTAAATTTAATAAAAAGCCGTTCACTTTTTTTATTTGATTTTTTTAAAAATTTTTAAATAATTATAAGTTGGTTATAAGTAAAAATTTTTAGAGTTAAAATGCGAAGTCGAGATTATTTTTCATTTGAATAATGTTTATTTTGAAATACATTTAGTCTGTAATTATTTAATATTTTAACTTTTTTTAATTGATTCAAATGAAATTAAGGAAATCATTTGAATTAATTTTTAAGTAAGAATAGTTTATTATTATTTTTTATTTTATAGAATTGAGATTATAATTATTTTTTAAAATTTTAAGTGACAAGCTTTGAGTAATTTTTTTATGATTTTTTTGAAAAAAATTAAAAGCAAAAATTCTCACTATTAATATAAAGTACTATATCTATATTATTTTGTGTTATTTTCTATATTTTAATGATTTTTTTATTTAAAAATTTAGTCCTGAGAATATCATGAAGAGGTGAATTGGTAGTTTAAAAATTTCTATAAGTTCTTCTAAATATTAAGGAAAGGAAATTAAAGCTTTTAACAAATCAATTTTTAGTTGTTTGACCCCAATCGCCTATCTCTATTACCTTAGTATACCTTGTACAAGCCCAATCTGAACTCACCAACCCAAACCCAAGACCCATTACAAGACAGCCCACTAGCCTAACCTAATCGGCCCAATAAGCCCAACCGGCCCCAAACCCAGTCAGACTAGGGCAGAAACCCTAGCCCCCTGTTGTGCCGCACCTGCTCCTGGCCGCCTCACCTGCCCTCTGTTCACAGCCGTCACCACCCACTCCACTGCGCCACCTGCTCCAAGTCAATCACCTGCAAGGAGAGAAACAAACACGCAACAAGGAAAAAAGAAGCAGACAACACAAAACAAGAAAATATTAAATCTTTTTCTTTCTTTTTGTTCTTTCGCTATAAAAGCCGAACATAAAGAGAAAAGACAGGAGGGTTTTTTTTTTTCGGGAACAGTGGGCTTTTCTTTTCCTTTTGGTAGCATTTACAGAAATAAAAAGCAAAAAAGTTTAAAGGTGATAAGCAGGGTTCTCTTTTATTTTCGATTTTTTTCTTAGATATATATATTTTTTCTTTTGTTTATTTACTTATATACATATATAATATAAAGAGGAAAATGTAAAAAAAATATATACCTTTTGAAGTTTTCCGGCCACCGTGTACGGTGGCCGGCGCGACGCCGTCAATGTCGGAAGATCGCCGGAACCCATGGCCGGACTTGGGCCTGAGAGAGAAGGAGAGAGCTCTCTCTCTCTGTTTGTTTTTAAAAGATGAAACTCATTTGATTTTTTTTGGTTTTTCTTATTATTTATACTAAACACAAAACGGCGCCGTTTTAGCAAAGGGGGATCCGCGCGTCGACCCGACCCGACCCGAAGGATCCGCGTGTTTTAGTTTTTTGGGCAATTTATGCGCGCAGTCCCTCTGATTCGCGGCGTGTTTCAATCTGGTCCTATTTTGTTGTTTTATTTTATTTTGATTTAGCCCTAACATTTTACTTTTGTTTTATTTTAGTCCATTGAGGTGCTGCGTTTTGGGATTTTGGGTTTATTTTCTGTTTCGGTCCTTCCCTTTTTTACGCGCGTCGCAATTGGATCCCTTTCGTTTTCCTTTATTTCGAATTGGCCCTATATGTTTTATTTCATTTCGATTTAAGGCCCTTTTTTAGCATATTTTATTATTTAGTCAATTTTTGTTAACTTTATTATTATTATTATTATTATTATTATTATTATTATCATCTTTATTATTATTAGTATTGGTATTATTGTTGTTACTTTTATATCTCTATTCATGTATATACTTATGTATTTTTAAATATACATGTCTTATTATTATCATATAAGTGCTTGTATATGTACATGTACATATTTTACATATAATTTGTTTAATATATATACGTATACTCATATTTCTTTTTATATATATCTATATACATATACATATTTTTATTTTTATAAGTATGTATATTTATATGTATGTATTTATATGTTTTTGTATATCTTAATTTGCATAGACATATACATACATATTTTCAATATATTTTAAACATATATATAAATTAACGTATTTATTTGTATACGTAGGTATATTTTCATTATTTTTAAACTTTAATTTGTACATACATATTTTCATGCGCCTACTTTATATATGCATTTCATTATTTTCATATTCCATAATTTTATACACCTATATATATGTGTACATATTTTTATCTATATGCATATTTTTTTTATTTTAAAGTATACTTTACACATATATTGTAATTTATGAATACACACATTTTTTTTTGTCTATACATATAAATATATATATCCCTTTAAATTTGATTGTATTCACTATTTATTTATTTCATTTTCATTATTATTTTGAACGAATGTTTAATTTATTTGTTTATATATATTGTTATTTTATATGATTGTAGGTTTGACTTTTATTTATTTTATATTGTTGCTATCGCTCGTATCATTTTTACACTTTTGTATTCATTATGATTTTGTCATGTATAATAATGTAATTTGCTTTCACATTTTTTACTACGACTTCATGTTTTTATCTCACTCGATAATAAAATTTGTTTAAAAAAATGATATTTTTGTTTAGATTCGAGAGGATCGTACCCTAACTTGCTGGGTTTCGATTTCCACAATAAATCTAAACACACTAATCTTTTCAAACTCAAGTTTTGAAACGATCTCGGGAATCAAGAAAAGATCGTGTCCTAACTTACTGGGCATGATCCCTTTCCTAAACCCGAGATAATAAAATATCTTTTAAATAAGTAAAATTCTGGCATTCATTCACGTATTGGGAATTTGAGACATTGTATTCTAACTTACTGGATATGATTCTCTTTCTCGAATAATGTGAAATATGCCCATTTTCCTGAAAATTTTCAACGTTTTAATACAAGGATCGTATTTTTTAATTCTTCTAAGTTTTCAATTTTCGACATTAAGACATTAAGTAATCAACTAAGGTACCAATTTTGGGCGTATCGAGGGTGCTAATCCTTCCTCGTGCGTAACCGACTCCCGAACCCGTTTTCTGAATTTCGCGGACCAAACTTGTTGTTTTAATAAAATCAAACCGTTTATTAAAAACGACCGCTTTTCGAGGTGATCCAATCACACCTTATAAAAAGGATTGGTGGCGACTCCTGTTTCATTTTTTCAAAACCCAAGTCGACCCCGTTTTATCAAAAAAAGATGTCAACACTTGGCGACTCCACTGGGGAGTTAAAATAAGAGAGTCAAGCCACGAGTTGATTATTTTTTGTCTTTTTGTCGAAAGTTAAAATTTTGGTTTAAATTTACGATCCTCTCATTGCATTTCATTTGTTTTGAGTTATAGTTTTCATCAGGTTTTGTATTTTAAATTTTTATATCTTTCTGCATTGCATTGCATGACCGTTGGTCACACCCTTTTAAGTGGGAGTGAGAAACTACGCCTTCGTGAGGTTTTCACCTCCGCATGGGATAGTGAATCGCTTCCGGGATACATCCGTACCTATGTCTTCGTGAGATTTTCATCTCCGCATGGCCATAGGGAAATGTATCCCCCTGAATCGAACTTGGTCCGTATGAGCCTATAATGGGTGAGGATCGAGGAATCTGCTGGTTCAGGTACCCTACTTTAGGCCAAACCACATGTAATGAGCCATAGGAACTGACCTAAGTAGAGCTACTCCAAATTTTAGTGCTTACCTAAATGAATGTTGTATTTATTGTCGCTTATTTTAAATCTTATTCTGTGTTTAATGCTAATTTACTTTGTTTGTGATTGCATGGCATCTTCATTCTAAAAGAGGTGTCGATTCGCGTTCAGTTTCTTGGTAGAAAGCTTATCATGGAAAAGGGGTTTGTTGATAAAGTAGAGGATAATGCGGCTGTGCGAATATGGGCTGAAACGACACAACGGGAGAAAGGCGATAGTCTTACCGAAGGGTACGTGTCAGAATTGTGGGATTTTACCCGTATTAGTGTAATCCAGAATGACCTTCGAGAAATGAAAGAAGTCTGGGATCAATGGGATGTCGAGGCCAAGCAGCTGTTCTATTGTAACTACGTGACCTACCTTATCTGCTTAGTGTCAAAGTGGACAAGTATTTATTCCGAGCCCTTGCTCAGTTTTGAATCCTGCCTACAGTTGTTTCACTTTTGGGAAGGTAGATTTGACGCCTACTGTGGAGGAGTATACGACCTTGCTTCGGTGCCCAAAGATTCAAGTCGACAAGGCTTATTCCAGAGCTGCTTGTGTCCCTCCGTTGTTAAAGAAATTAATGAACATCACTGGGATGAGCGAGCAGTGGGTCGCTGCCCGGATCCAACAGAAAGGCGACAGTAAATGTGTTCCTTGGAAAAGTTTGCGAGATTTGGTGCTTGTACATCCTGACTTAAAGAAAAGGGTCGATGTCTTCGCTTTAGGTATCTATGGACTAGTGGTTTTCCCCAAAGCTTTAGGACACATAGACGAGGCTGTATCTGATTTGTTTGATCGGCTTAGTAAAGGGGTGACACCGGTTCCGGCAATACTCGCTGAAACTTTTAGATCCCTGAATGCGTGTCGAAAAGCAGGGGAGGGAAGGTTTATTGGATGCGCGCAGCTCTTATTGGCATGGTTCCATAGCCACTTCTGGAAGGTCGAAAAGGTCTCCTATCGGGTATTCTCTGATAACTACTCCCCTCTAGGAGAATTGGTGGCCACGCCAAGACGGGATGATATTTCAGAAGAAAAATGGATAGAGATACTCCAGAATCTCCAGGATGAAGATATTGAATGGAGGGCTCCTTGGTTAATTCCTGATGAGATATTGTACCGATGTGGAGATTTTGACTGGGTTCCGCTGCTCGGATATGGGGAGCTATCGGATATGCTCCTCTACTCGTATCAAGACAGTATAGATCACGACAATTCATACCAGCAACGCAGGGGTTGGCTTATAGTGATTTTTCCTATAGGGAGGACAATTACAAGAAGAAGGTTCGAGAAATATCTAGTGCCTGGAACCAGACTCGTCGAATGAAGATCTTAGCCGTGGGTCCGACAATTACCCCCGAGTATGGTCAGTGGCGTGATCAAAGGATCAACGACAACATCCCGGCGTCAAATTCAGAAACTGCTCGATCTTTAGAGGAACACTTACAAGTTTTGCCTTCTGAGATAGAAATCATCAAACAAGAATTCGAAAAAAGGAGTTTAGAATTGGGGAAGAAGATAGAACAACTAGAGGAAGAAAAAATGCAGTTAGGACTGGATGTGGACATTCAAAGATTAGAGGCCAACAAATTGAGAAAAGGAAAGAACAAAGCAGAAGAAGATTTGGACAGCCTGAAGACAGATTACAAGAAGTTGCGTAGGTCGGTAAGAGCTGCTGGCTTGGGTAAAACGCCAGAACAATGGCGACAAGAAATTCAGGAGGAAAAGACGAAAGCTAATCAATGGGAAAAGAAATTCAGGATACTCGGGCTCGAGAAGTCGCCTTGGGAAAGAGTCTACTAGTTGCCAAGACGAGAAGACGGAGTTGAAGGTCCGGATAACTGAACTAGAAAGATCGCTTCACCAGTACTGTAATCGTAATGCTACGGTTGAATTAAGGGCGAGCTTAGACAAAATCGAAGAATTGAAGAGACAAATAGGAGGGCTAGAGAATGCATTGCAAGATAGTGAAATCAGATAGAGCTTCTGGAAGAAAGTAATGAGCAGTGGCAAAGACAATTCCGTCGGTCTCAAGAGCAGATTGGAGAAAGAGATTATATTATGGGAGAGGCGGTGACTCAAGTGCGCGAAGTAGCTGATCATCTGCAAACTCTAGCGGTTCAGGCTGATCTATTAAGTTTGAAGTATGAGTCAGAGTCCGACAGGGGCCGAGAATTAGCTTGGCTTCTTAGAAAGGTTAAGGCTTTAAGTGTAAGGGCAAAGCCATATATGTAGTCTATTTTATGTAAAGAAACTCTTTATCTAGTAAAGTTTTCTAATGAAGTTGAATTAGAATCAGTGCCTCTTTTTCTTTGCATTCTTTTCATGCATTGCATCACATCATATGCATTAATGACTATTAAAAAAACCTAATCGAATAAAATCATTTCAGTTAACCTGGAAAACCAACAAAGTTACGGCACCCGAGCTAAGACAAAAATTATGGACCAAAGGTTGGAGAAGCTAGAACGACTTCAAAAAGAAATGCAAGACCAGTTGCAGGCGCAAATGAAAGAGCAAATAGAAAAGATTCAGCGTGACATGGTGCAAAAGATGGAGGAGTCCCAAAATGATCTGGTGGCTAAGATGACGCAATTATTGAAGGGAGTAGATAAGGGTAAAGGTCCTGTGATTGTTAGTGAAGAAGAAAACAATGGTGAACCACTTTATCCTCCAGGTTTCACGCCTCCGCATGCGCAAGTACAGACTGAGCTGCATCCGCGGAGACCCTCTGTGTCGGTTAGGCCCCAGCAGTTCCAAGGCGATGCTTCAATCCCAATGAATTTTCAACCCGGAGCGGGCTTTAATCCCGGTGATAGCCCGAATAATATTGCTGTCCCAGATCTTGACGAGATGGTTGAAAAGGACAAGGCGAAGGAGGAATTTCCAAAACAATTTGAGGAGAAATGGAAATGGATAGAAGAAAAGTTTAGGGCAATAGAAAGCATCGAAAGCTATGGAATAGATGCAAAGGATCTGAGCTTGGTTCCGGACTTGGTGCTCCCTTACAAATTTAAGATGCCGGAATTTGAGAAATACAACGGGACTAGTTGCCCAGGATCCCATATTACTATGTTTTGTAGAAGAATGACGGGGCATATTAATAATGATCAATTATTAATACATTGCTTTCAGGAAAGTCTTACGGGAGCGGCGTCGAAGTGGTACAATCAGCTGAGCCGAGCTAAAATTGCTACTTGGAGGGATTTAGCACAGGCTTTCCTGAGACAATATAATCATGTCTCAGAAATGATGCCTGACAGGATAACTCTGCAAAATTTAGAGAAAAAATCGAACGAAAGCTTCAGACAATATGCGCAGAGGTGGCGAGAGGTGGCGGTTCAGGTGCAACCACCGCTTTTGGAAAAAGAGATGACGACGCTTTTTATTAATACTTTGAAAGCCCCGTTCATCACTCACATGTTGGGAAGCGCTTCAAAAAATTTCTCGGATATAATCATGAATGGTGAAATGATTGAGCATGCCATTAAAAGTGGAAAAATAGATGGAGGAGAAAATAATAGGAGGGCACCCCCGAGGAAAAGAGAAAATGAAGTGAATAATGTGAATGCTTATGGTAGGTCAATTACCGTGAATCAACCAAAGAAAGTGGTTGCTAATCAACAGGGATCATCAAGACAAGAGTCAGGAGCTAGGCAAACTACTGAAAAGCCCCAATTCACGCCAATCCCGATGTCATACAAGGAGTTGTATCAGACTTTATTCGATGCACATGTTGTTGCTCCTCGTTACTTGAGTCCTCTACAACCCCCGTATCCAAAATGGTATGATACGAACGCGCAATGTGATTATCATGCGGGAATTTCTGGGCACTCGATAGAAAATTGTACTGCCTTCAAGAAGGTAGTAGAAGGACTTATCAATTTAGGTGTTGTCAAACTTGACGACTCACCTAACGCAAAGAATCCGTTACCTAATCACGCAGATAAGGGGGTGAATATGGTTAGCGAAGGTACGGGAGAAGAAGTCAAGACTGACATTGCTGAAGTAAAAACTCCATTGAAACGGGTCTGGAAAGAAATGGCGAAAAGAGGTTTGGTTATTTCAGATTCTGAGGAAGGGCATGAGATGGGAAATTATTGTGAATTTCACCATAAAACAGGGCACGAAATCCAAGAATGTGAAGGATTTAAGGCTTTGGTTCAAAGCATGATGGATAACAAAGAGATGAGGTTTTACGAAGATGCGAAAGAAATGAGGAGCATATGCGCGACAGAGTTGGGAACAAAGGCTCCAAATCATCCTGTGGTCATTATCTCACGCCCTAAGGGTAATGAGGTTAGGGCCAGGTAACACCGAAAATTGTAATCCAGAAACCATCAAATTTCTCTTATAGGGATAACAAAATGGTGCCGTGGAATTACGGGTGTAATGTGACCGTTTTGGGAAAAGAAGCAGAAAGAAATCAGGAAACAGGTTCTTACACGCGCAATGGAAAAAGATATGACGCTCAAGCAGAGTCGTCCAGGGAAGAGAATTGGAAGAAAGAACAGAGGAAAGGGAAGGCAGTAGAAGTTGAACCATTGGTAAATGAACCAATAAAAGAAGAGGAGGCAAAGGAGTTTTGAAGTTTTTGAAACACAGTGAATACAGTGTTGTGGAGCAACTACACAAACAGCCAGCCCGCATTTCTGTATTAGCTTTACTCTTAAACTCGGAAGTACATCGGAATGCACTATTAAAGGTGCTAAACGAAACATATGTGGCTGACGATATTTCGGTAAACAAGCTGGATCGGCTGATCAACAATATTGGTGCTGACAATTTTATCTTCTTCAGTGATGATGAAATACCATCCGGAGGAAGAGGTTCTACTAAAGCCCTACATGTTACTGTCCGATGCAAAGGGTACACACTCCCGGGGGCCTTGGTTGATAATGGATCTGCACTAAATGTATTGCCTTTGTCCACTCTTAGTCGATTACCAATAGACAGTTCGCACATGAAAGCATGCCAGAGCATAGTAAGAGCATTTGATGGAACAAAAAAGGAGGTTATGGGGAGAATTGAGGTACCATTAAGGATTGGCCCAGTCAATTATGAGGTGGATTTCTTGGTAATGGATATTAAACCCTCCTACAACTGTCTATTGGGGAGACCGTGGATACACTCAGCAGGGGCAGTACCTTCATCATTACATCAGAAGGTGAAGTTGGTATCGGAGGATCGGTTGGTAACAATAGATGCAGAGGAGGATATTATCGCAATGATGACTAGCGATGCACCTTATGTGGACATCAACGATGAGGCACTAGAATGTTCTTTTCGGTCGTTAGAATTTGTGAACGCGATGTTTATTGCGGAGGGAAATAGAATCCAGTACCGAAAATATCCAGGACCACTGAGATGGGATTGCGATTGATGGTAGGAAGAGGAGCCTTACCCGGGAAAGGATTGGGAAAATATCTTCAGGGAAGGATTGAGGCACCAATGCCGAAGGAAAAGTTTGATAGATTTGGTTTAGGGTACAAGCCAGACATGAAGCAGAAGAAGAAAGAAGTAGAGAAGAGACAAGAAGAAGAAGGGCGCGTTTGAATGGACATGAAGCTAAGTGTGAGCCTTTAACCTTTCCCCACATATCTGCATCTTTTGTGTCGGGAGGATTTATCCATTCTGAATGTGGAGTGTCCGGTAGCGGCATGGGAGGAATGTTGGAAAATGTTTATACCAACGCCATAGAAGCAACGGAAAGGAGGGCTTTGTTGGAGATCTGCCCTTATGAGCCTGGAAGCGAGCTAAACAATTGGACTGCTGAAGAAATCCCTGTAGTCTTTAGGGCTTATTCAGAGTAATGCTCAAAACATTCCTGTTGTTTGTTGGCCTAGAAACAATATGAAATTTTTGTGAAATAGGCATGGGGCCTAAATATCATTATTTTAATGAAATACATGTCAACGTTCATCTTGATCAGTCTTTTTTTTCTTTTTATATTTTTCATTTGGTTGATTGTCTTACAAATAATTCTTTCATTTGTAATTCTTTGCACAAACATATTCATAAATTTATATTCTTGGTATATTCTTTGATATGCCTCATAGGTCTTCAGATATCAATGACATGAGTACGCTGCCTCAAACACGGAGCCTATTTTTGAGCAAGAGTGTGTTCAGAGGATCCCACGACTTTGAAAATGACGAAGATTATGATGCATCTCCGGACTTGTTAAGAATGATGGAACAAGAGGATAAGCATATCCTACCTCATAGGGAATCATTAGAAATAGTGAGCCTAGAGGATGGAAAGGAGGTGAAAATTGGAACTGAAATCACCGCAAAGACAAGCAAGACCTCATTAATTTGCTCCGAGAGTTCAAGGATGTTTTCGCGTGGTCGTACCAAGATATGCCTGGGCTAAGTACTAACATTGTGGTGCATCGTCTGCCCATAAAAGAGGATTGTAAACCCGTTCAACAGAAGCTAGGAGAATGAGACCTGACATTGTGTTGAAAATAAGAGAAGAGTCAAAGACAATTCGACGCTGGTTCTTACAAGAGGTCAAGTATTCGGATTGGGTAGCCAACATCGTCCCTGTTCCCAAAAAAGATGGAAAGGTACGAATGTGTGTGGATTATAGGGATTTGAACAAGGCTAGTCCAAAGGACAACTTTCCACTGCCTCACATTGATACTTTGGTAGATAACACGGCGGGCTATTCATTGTTTTCTTTCATGGACGGTTTCTCTGGATACAATCAAATAAAGATGCATCCTGGAGACATGAGAAAAACCACATTCATTACCTTATGGGGAACATTCTGTTACAAGGTAATGCCCTTCGGATTGAAGAATGCGGGAGCAACGTATCAAAGAGCTATGGTGACTTTGTTTCACGACATGATGCACAAGGAGATCGAAGTCTATGTTGACGATATGATCGCGAAGTCTAGAACGGAAGAAGAGCATGTTCAGGTCTTGAAAAGGTTATTTTGAGATTAAAGAAATTTCAGCTCAAGCTTAACCCGGCCAAATGCACGTTTGGAGCCAGATCAGGGAAGTTATTAGGCTTCATAGTTAGCAAAAAGGGGATCGAGGTTGACCCAGACAAAGTAAAGGCAATACGAGATTTACCTCCCCCGCGCACTCAGAAGGAGGTTCGAGGTTTCCTAGGGAGGCTGAATTACATTGCTCGGTTCATCTCACAACTGACAGAGAAATGTGATCCAGTATTCCGCTCTTAAAGAAACATAATCCGGGTGAATGGGATGAAGAGTGTCAGAGGGCTTTCGATAGGATAAAGCAGTACTTGGCTAATACTCCAGTCTTATCACCTCCAAGTCCAGATAGGCCATTGATATTGTATCTACAGTGTTGGAGAATTCCATGGGATGCGTATTGGGCCAACATGATGAGACGGGAAAGAAAGAAAGGCAATATACTATCTCAGTAAGAAATTTACCGATTGCGAAATGAGGTACTCATCAATTGAGAAGTTGTGTTGTGCTCTAATCTGGGCAACCCGAAGACTGAGCAGTATATGTTGTATCACACGACTTGGTTGATTTCAAAGTTAGATCCTTTAAAATATATGATGGAATCGACTGCTTTGAACGGGAGAATGGCTAGATGGCAGATCTTGCTCTCAGAATTTGATATAGTATATGTCAGTCAGAAGGCCATAAAGGGAAGTGCAATAGCCGATTTCCTAGCTAGTAGAGCCTTGGAGGACTATGAATCTTTGAATTTGATTTTCCAAACGAGGACTTGATGTATGTGGCGAATACTGAAGAAAATCCTCAAATGGATCACGTATGGAAGTTAAATTTTGATGGAGCTTCAAATGCTACGGGTAATGGAGTTGGGGCAGTCTTGGTATCCCCAAGTGGAGATCATTATCCTGTTGCTAGCAAGTTGGACTTCGATTGTACAAATAACATGGCAGAATATGAAGCATGTATTATGGGCATTCGTGCAGCCATTGAACGGAACATCAAAGTACTGAGAGTATACGGGGATTCAGCGTTGGTGATATACCAACTCAAAGGGGAGTGGGAGACTAGAGATCCTAAGCTAATCGGTTATAGAAAACTAGTTCTTGAATTGGCTGAGGAGTTTGACGATATCACCTTCTATTACCTCCCACGGGAGGAAAACCAAATGGCTGATGCATTAGCTACTCTAGCTTCGATGATTCAGGTGAATAGACTTGAGGCAATGAGGCCTGTTCAGATGAGTATCTCTGAGACCCCGGCTAATTGTTGCAATATTGAGGAGGAGGGAAAAGATGATTGTCCTTGGTATCGGAGTATCTTACAATATGTGAAGAATCGGGAATACCCTGATCAAGCGACAGAGAATGACAAAAGAACTCTGAGAAAGATAGCCATTGAATATGTCTTAGATGGAGAAGTGTTATATAAAAGAAGGAAGGATCAAGTACTGTTAAGATGTGTAGATGCGGTAGAAGCCAAGAAAATTTGGAAGAAGTCCATGAGGGTATTTGTGGGACGCACGCCAGTGGTTTCACGATGGCCAGACAGATCATGAGATTTGGGTACTATTGGCCCACCATGGAAGGAGATTGTATTGAT
This sequence comes from Gossypium hirsutum, assembly GCF_007990345.1. Taxonomy (NCBI): domain Eukaryota; kingdom Viridiplantae; phylum Streptophyta; class Magnoliopsida; order Malvales; family Malvaceae; genus Gossypium; species Gossypium hirsutum. Next base: position 28,592,531 of record NC_053441.1, read on the forward strand.
CATGCCAGGAAGTGCCACAAATGCCAAATTTACGGAGACAAAATACACGCGCCTCCTTCACCTCTTCACGTCATGACCTCTCCTTGGCCGTTTCCATGTGGGGTATGGATGTTATTGGGCCAATATCACCAAAGGCTTCTAATGGGCATCGCTTCATCTTCGTAGTAATTGATTACTTTACCAAGTGGGTGGAGGCTGCTTCATATGCAAATGTCACAAAAGCAGTAGTCAGCAAATTCTTGAAGAAGGAGATCATTTGTCGATATGGAATGCCTGAGAGGATCATATCCGACAATGCGACGAACTTGAATAATAGCACAATAGCTGAAGTTTGTAGCAAATTTAAAATTAAGCATCATAACTCATCGCCGTATCGTCCCAAAATGAATGGTGCAGTGGAGGCGGCCAATAAAAACATTAAAAGGATTGTGGGGAAAATGACTGAAACTTACAAGGATTGGCATGAGAAGTTATCATTTGCTCTCCTTGCCTATCGAACATCTGTTAGAACTTCTACTGGGGCAACGCCTTTTTCTCTGGTTTATGGAATGGAGGCAGTATTACCCATTGAAGTTGAAATCCCTTCTCTACGGGTGTTATCTGAGCTACAATTGGATGAAGCCGATTGGATCCAATCTCGGTACGATCATTGAACCTAATAGAAGAAAAGAGGCTAAGAGCTATTCACCATGGGCAAATGTACCAGAAACGAATGATGCGAGCCTATAATAAAAAGGTTCGCCCCCGAGAATTTCGTGAAGGGGACTTGGTACTAAAAAAGATTCTTCCTATGCAAAAAGATTTTAGAGGAAAATGGATGCCAAATTGGGAAGGCCCTTATGTTGTAAAGAAAGCCTTTTCTGGTGGAGCTTTGATCCTATGTGAGATGGATGGCAAAAGTTTACCAAATCCGGTAAACGCAGACTCCGTCAAGAAATACTTCACATGAAAGAAAGGGGAACCAAAGTGAAAACCCGTAAAGGGCGCTTTGCTTCCTAAAAAAAAAAAAAACTTTGGAGAGGCTAAGGTGAAAACCCGTAAAGGGCACTTTGAGACCAAAGAGGGCTTGAGTCGAAAACCCGAAAAGGGCGACTCAAGTATTGGGCAGGATTGGAGCATCAGGACTTGAGCGGATCAAATTTTGATCAGGGGCATATGATGATCTTGCTTTACCAATAAGAAAGGATATGCAACATCTTGGAACATTGACAGAGTATTGCAGATCTCCTGAACACATGTCAAACTTAGAAGGGTCTTCGGAAAGTTTGTACAGAGAAACTCAAGCGGCGATAACTGGGGCACCTAGTTCTTAGGTGTATTCTTGAAAATACATTTTTATTTTCTTTCTTTCTTCCTTTCCTTTGTGAAAACGTACATTCTCAATCCACTTCTTTGTTACCTTTCTTTCGCCATCTTTGATGTTTTATTTGAGTTATAATCAGAACTAGCTTTATTCTTATCCATTGTTATGATCTTTTTGCAAACATGTTGCATAGGAATAATGATTAACGAACTAATAAAACTTTCAGGAAAGAAGTTTTGCACATTACTCTGGAAAATTTCTAAATAATATAGGGACCTGAAACATGACTAATGTTTAGAACACGCCAATTTTAAAGGTTGGAATCTAAGAAGGAAGAGTCTAAGTTAAAGACTATCCTTTCAGATTTTGTCGTCTAAACATTGATTGAACAAAATGACAAGCTGTCGTGTTAATTACAAAGCTTAAATGAACAAGCAAGCAATGATCATCAGGCAATAGGAAGAGGTTACCTCGGAGAAGAGAGCCTTCACTTGCTCATAAGACTTTGGTACACACCTTGAGAATGGTGTAGGAAACCAGAACGGTTCAGATCTATATCCCCGAATTGTGATAAAAGAGGACAGAGGAAAAGCCACAATTTCTACCCTTAGATTACTGTGAGAGAATGATGGTACAAATTTGGCGTCCCAGTGGATATAACTTTGAGGTTTACAATGGGGACAGTCTGGCTAAATGTTCTTCAGAAAAATCAGTCAAGCGAGAAGGCGTTGTAGCACGAAACCTTGAGTAGTGATAACCTAAGCGAGATCATTCTCGGAAAAATAAAATTCTGCATTCATGCAAACACCATTCACATATGTCTAGTTAGGAGCATTTGTTCATTTTGATCATGTCATCCTAATCATTAGGCATAATTAGGTTTATTATACAGGTCTTATCTCCCTGAGATTACAGTGGAACAGACCAAAGAATTTCAGATCTTATCTCCCTGAGTTACAGCGGAGAAGCCAGATCTTATCCGAATACAGGAGCAATAGTAATCCTATCTCCTTGAGATTACAATGGAGCGGATTAAAGGATCTTATCTCTCTGAAGTTACAGTAGAGAAGATCACATCAGGTCTTATCTCCCTGAGATTACAGTGGAACAGACCAAAGAATTTCAGATCTTATCTCCCTGAGATTACAGCGGAGCAGATCGAAGACACCATCCTATCTCCCTGAAGTTACAGTGGAGCGGATTAAAATAAGAGATCTTATCTCCCTGAGATTACAGCGGAGCAGATCGAAGACACTATCTTATCTCCCCGAAGTTACAGTGGAGCGGATTAAAGGATCTTATCTCTCTGAGTTACAGCAGAGTAGATCGCATCAAGTCTTATTCCCTGAAGATGCAGTGGACAGACTGAAAACATAAGCGTGTCTCCCTAAAGTTGTGCGAGCGGACAGAAATATGATCCTATCATGTCAATCTTATTCCCTAAAGTTGTAGTGGAATAGATGGAAGCGAATCACAAACCTTGTCTCTCTGAAGTTGCAGTAAGCAGGTTGGAGTCACGAACTTATCCCCTGAAGTTGCAGTGGCAAGTTGAGATATGAGTCCGATCTCCCTGAAGTCGCAGTGGAGCGGGTCAAATGATGGACCTTACCCCCTGAAGTTACAACAGAATGGATTGAAGTTACAAGACATATCTCTCTGAAGTTGCAGTGGAGTGGATTGAAGCAACACGACACATTGGATTGGAATGAAACTACTTGAAGAAGAGAAGCGTCAAGAGAAGTCGAGACTCGACGAGACCGGGCGAAATTGGGCTTTCTTAGTCTTTGCTCTGTTATCGTTACACGACAACGAGCAAAGAGGGGCAGCTGTACAAGCCCAATCTGAACTCACCAGCCCAAACCCAAGACCCATTACAAGACAGCCCACTAGCCTAACCCAATCGGCCCAATAAGCCCAACCCCCAACCCAGTCAGACTAGGCAGAAACCCTAGCCCCCTGTTGTGCCGCACCTGCTCCTGGCCGCCTCACCTGCCCTCTGTTCACAGCCGTCACCACCCACTCCACTGCGCCACCTGCTCCAAGTCATCACCTGCAAGGAGAGAAACAAACACGCAACAAGGAAAAAAGAAGCAGACAACACAAAACAAGAAAATATTAAATCTTTTCTTTCTTTTGTTCTTTCGCTATAAAAGCCGAACATAAAGAGAAAAGGGAGGTTTTTTTTTTTCGGAACGTGGTTTTCTTTCCTTTTGTAGCATTTACAGAAATAAAAGCAAAAAGTTTAAAGGTGAAGGGTTCTTTTTTTTCGATTTTTTTCTTAGATATATATTTTTTCTTTTGTTTTTACTTATTACATATTAATATAAGAGGAAATGTAAAAAAAAATATACCTTTTGAGTTTCCGGCCACCGGTACGGTGGCCGGGCGACGCCGTATGTCGGAGATCGCCGGAACCCTGGCCGGACTTGGGCTGAGAGAGAAGGAGAGAGCTCTCTCTCTCTGTTTTTTTTAAAGATGAAACTATTTGATTTTTTTTGGTTTTTCTTATTATTTATACTAAACACAAACGGCGCCGTTTTAGCAAAGGGGATCCGCGCGTCGACCCGACCCGACCCGAAGGATCCGCGTGTTTTAGTTTTTTGGGCAATTTATGCGCGCAGTCCCTCTGATTCGCGGCGTGTTTCAATTTGGTCCTATTTTGTTGTTTTATTTTATTTTGATTTAGCCCTAACATTTTACTTTTTTTTATTTTAGTCCATTGAGGTGCTGCGTTTTGGGATTTTGGGTTTATTTTCTGTTTCGGTCCTTCCCTTTTTTACGCGCGTCCAATTGGATCCCTTTCGTTTTCCTTTATTTCGAATTGGCCCTATATGTTTTTTTCTTTCGATTTAAGGCCTTTTTATATTTTATTATTTGTCATTTTTGTTAATTTTTATTTTATTATTATTTTATTATTATTTTTATTATTTAGTTTGGTATTATTGTTTTTTTATATCTCTATTCATTATATTATTATTTTAAATATATTCTTTATTATCATTAAGTGCTTTATATGTACATGTACATATTTTACATATAATTTGTTTAATATATATACGTATACTCATATTTTTTTATATATATCTATATAATAATATTTTTATTTTATAAGTATTATATTTATATGTATGTATTTATTGTTTTTGTTATCTTATTTGCATAGACATACTACATATTTCAATATATTTTAATATATATAATTAACGTATTTATTTGTATACGTAGGTATATTTTCATTATTTTTAACTTTAATTTGTACATACTATTTCATGCGCTCTTTATATATTTCATTATTTTCTTTCATTTTTAACTATATTTGTCTATTTTTATTTATGCATTTTTTTTTTTTTTTTTTTTTTTTTATTATTTTTTTTTTATACATATTTATATATTTTAATATTTATTTT